>NC_056728.1:961202879-961447879 GCF_019279795.1 Protopterus annectens
TTACATGCTGACCACCTTCACACAGTATACAACACATACCAACCTAACACACACAGCCCTGCATATTGTACACATTCTATCCTGCTACTTTGGCCAGCTCAGGTAATCTGTGCTCCACTATTATACCTACACATACATATTACTACATTTCTACATAGGATTGTGGTGGGGGGGGGCACACCTGACAACTGTACACATTTGCTATGACTGTACTGGTATTTCAGGTACTCTATTTCATTCTGTATTCTGACCTATCATGCAGACTAGATGCTTATCAGTGTACTACAGTTCTTAGGTTTTATTGACCTACATTTCAGTTTCAGACTTCTTACCCTTCAGAACTAACATCCCACTGCCTGACCTGTTATAGTCTGTCTGTAGGTCAGAAAGTGGGCTGTTTTCCATAGCCATCAATCAGAGACCTTAGCACAGCCTTTCTTTGTGTTTGTCTATACCTGTCCTGCTGGCTGTTGTTGGGTATGTGAGCCTCATTGACATGCATGTGTGTGCCCTATGGACACACATTTGGCCCACCACATGTCCTGTAGTGGATTTTGTTACCTTGTCTAGTATTGCCTACTATGTTACCAGTATTTAAGGATTTCATGCTGCTGATATAGGTGTCTACTATCTGCTGGCATCCCATTTAGCCACCTGATTTCCTAACATGCTCACATCCCTACCATAGGTATCAGAACATACTACTTCATTCAGCAATTGATAGTGAGCGTGACTTACCTTGTGGCTGTGCCAGTATTGAGGATGGTGCTGGAGGGCTGACTATGTTGGATGCACCTAGTACACTCCCTATACATGATTAAGCACAGGTAGTGTCATGTTTGGCATCCCTTTTACTGTATATGCGAGTCAGAGTGAGGTGTCATTCCCTGGGTTCCTACTGTGTCAGTGCTATGCATTGCCTCTTCGCCAAGGCTTGGGCATACTGGGCATGCCTCCTTCTACCTACTGGGGCAGGCTCAGGTTGTTCCTCCTCTGAGTCACACTGTGCCTGTGCAGGCCTTGGCATTGGTTGGGGGCAGTGCTGTTCCTGCTGCAGCTGTTTCTGCAAGATCATATTGTTTGTATAGCATGGCACATAAAATGACAATTTGGGTACATGTAGCTTGGGAGTACCGCAAGGCTCCACCACATATGTCCAGGCTCCGGAACCGTGACTTGAGCATTCCAAACACACTTTCTATTACGATTCTGGTCTGTGCGTGTGCCTCATTATGGAGTTGTTATTCGGGTGTGTGTGCATTTCTGATACGTGTCATCAGCCATGGCTCCAGTGTGTAACCAGCATCCCCTACTAGATAGCCATATGGGATGTCCCCACTGGCAAATCTCTGGTACAGTTGCGTCATATGCCAGATGTGGAAGCTGTCATAGCTTCCAGGGCTGCCAGCACACCCATTCATTATAATGCCCTGTGCATTGCACGTGACCTGGCAGTTGATGGAGGGGAAGCCCTTGCAGTTTATGTAGACTCTACCCCGCTTGCCGGGTGGTACTTTGATGTGTATATGCGTGCAGTCTATAGCACCCACTACCTCAGGGTATTCTGCTATTTGGTGGAAGAGATGCATATTACTGGTGAACGGCTCACGGGTGCTGAGGAAATATATGTGCTCACTGGCATGTGTTGACATGGCATTCAGGAACTGGTGGAGTACCCTGGATGCTGATGCCTGTGAGATCCCCAATGATATCCCCAGTTGGCCTTTTGAAGGTACCTGTGGCTAGTATTCTTAAACCTACATATACCTTGGTATTCACTGGAATGAGTTCCGCTCTGTTGGTTCTGTGTGTGAGGTGTGGCCGGCACAGGTCAACAATTTGCTGTAGGAGGTCCCTGTCCACCCTATAGCACTACACTATCTCCAGCTCATGTAGCCCCTGGTAGGTTACCCTGGGGGTCTGTACACTCTTCTTCTCCTCACTGTGGGTTGCTGATCAGCATTATCATTGTCACCACCCTCAGCCTCTTCCACATGTTAATTTATGAGAGCAAATGCAGCCCCTATCATTTTGTTGCTTTTGTTAGGTAAAATTTCCCTGTTTGTGTACACCAGGGGTGTAGAGTTTGTGGGAAAAAAACAGAGGGAAAGGTGTTTGCATAGTTTATAGTAGTGTGCTGGGCTGCTGCTGGTGTAATTGGCTGATTCTGATACATTTCACCTGCCAGCTATGCTAGTTCTCCTTGATTACCTTCCTACTGCTGTTTTCCCTTCCCATTGCCTTCCTGTTTAAGCCCCAAGGTGCGCCAGGCAAACTCTGCTCAGGTGTGAATGGAGCTACTATTTCCTGGATTACTTTTATTTTGTTTAAAACCCGGTGTGTGGCATGCACACCCGTTTAGGCAATGTAAAGTGTGCTTGGCAGCTTCATGACACCCCCTTCCTTAGCTCTGCTAAGGTAAGGGCAAGCCCGAGCCGCAGAGCTCCAATAAGCTTACAGTATGCCTGACACACCCCTCTATGATGTCGGCTAACTCTTAGGCTTGCACCATGGTTTTCCTGCACCTACATGGTTGAGTGCAGGTAGCCATGAGGGGAAATCTGTGATTCAGTATCATTCCCCTTATTTGCATAGAATTGCCTGATAATGCCTAGTTTAGGGTTGCCACCCCTCCATTTTTTTCCGGACTATCCAGAAATCAAACTGATTCTCCAGTAGTCCGGAAATCACTGTACAAACTCTGGTATTCTGTTTCAAAAAGGAAACAGACTATCGAAGTTTGTAAATCGGCTGATTTACTATGGTTTTTATTTTTACAGAAAAGCATAGTAAATCAGCCAAAAGCAGGCAGCAGGAACAAAGAAAGAGGGCGTTCCCCACCGAGTGATGTCATTGCAACATCACAAAATGGGCGGAATGTGGGCAGGAGAGGGGGTGGGATGGGCAGGGTTACTGGTGACAAGAGGGGTGTGGCTTTACTCTGGTTTTAGCCATGAAGGAAGGTGGCAACCCTAGCCTAGTTACAAGTCCCACACTGAGCCTTCCCCCTTAGCAACCACTATTCACTGGCCTTGTCTTCTGCCTGCCATTGACTATAATGGTAAAATTGTGATTTTGCAGAAAATGCTTTTTTCAAGGTTTTACTATTATTTTCCAGATGATCCCATTTGTGGGCCACTGCCCTATGCTTAAACAGACAAAATTGGCCTAAAAAAAATAAGTTATTTTTTTTGCAACTGTTTTCCATGCCAATGGCCATATATTTGACCACTGGCATGCTTTCCACATTATATACACCCTTTATTTGGAGCTGTCATGGCTCTGATTTGTAGTTTGCAGAAATGCTTTCCACATTATATACACCCTTTATTTGGAGCTGTCATGGCTCCGTTTTGTAGTTTGCAGAAATGTACTCGGTTGCTAACAGAGTACATTTCTGCAATTTACATTAATCCTGCACGGATGGATGCCAGCTTCCTGAATCACTAATTCACCTCATTTGCATGGTTTTCACCTGCAAATGGGGTAAATAGCATACAGGAGCTGTGTCTGTGCAGGAGCGCTCGTGCATGTCCCAGGAGCTTGTTCCTGGATCTCTTGGCAGCCATATTGCCTCCAGCAGCTCCTGCACTATTCCTGCATGGCTTGCATAACTTGCTGAATCCTGGGGAGAGTGTTATATTCAGTTTGTCTTGTAACTATACCAGGATGATGTGTTCTGATTATAGGAATAGGAAGTAGCAAGTTTACACGAGGATGAGAGACAGACAGAGGTAAACAATGTGTCAGGGGGATCATATGTAGCTAGCAGCTACTATAAATATTCCTACCAACATCAGACAAAAAGCCAACCTATCCTGATTCAAAAACCTGCAAAAACAACACATTAAACACTTGGTTCTGGTTTTGCACCTCCCCAGGCTCGACTACTTTGGGCCTTATGCACTTATATTACCCCTATATGTCTCAACAAAGCACATTCTCAATGTAAAGTTCCTGCTGTCTATTACTACTTTACCTTTACTGCCACTCCTACTTTATGTACATACTCCCTGACAAATTTTTCCCTCCAGCAAAATTTCAACTCAAACACATTACCTTCTATCTCAACGTCACTACAACCTTCATTCTCACTGTATCACCCAAGAAATATACATATCACTCAGATTTTTTATTCTAAATACAAAAATGCACATTACTCATTTCCAAACCTCAATGAATAAAAATAAAATATGCACATTACTCACATTTCCTCAACTCCTCTGCTTTCTGCTCATATTTCCCAAACCACCTCTCTTATTTCTCCTACCCATAAATGTAAATTTGTAATTTGACACTTTAAACCTAACTGTGTATTAATATTTGACACTTTAATATGCAATTACTATATTGTATTTAATGCAGTTTCTCCCTAGTATAACTGATATTCAGCTATTGTATGTACATATTTCAATTCTCAGCTTTACATTTTTTCTGTTGTATACAATGGCCTATTTTGTAACTGGGCCTACTACAGCACACTGTGATTACCTCAGTGAACAAAGGTAAGCAATAAATACATAAATAAATAATATGACCATCACCTTTTGCCACAGGATGGAGTACTGGCCCAGATGTTATCCTAATGTAAAGGATGTTGACACCTACTTGTGGAGGAGGGTCTATAGGATGCAAAGTGGATGGGGAGGGATGGACTGGTATGTGGAATGTAGAGGGGTGAACAGTCCAATAAAAAGAGAAAGAGCATTAGGTAAACTGATGAGGGAGGATGTTGATATTGTCTTCATTCAAGAAGCTAAATGGAAGTCAGAGAAAAAAGCTTGAAAAGAGGGGTAATGCTTTGTTGGGACTTAATTTTGTGAAACAGAAGAGGAAAAGAGGGGTAGGTATATTGGTTAGTGGGAAGGAAAGTCAACAGATTCAGCATTTAGTACTTGATCTTAATGGGTATGGAATGGCAAACTGATGAAGCAGGGAAGGCAGAGAGGTCATTCTTAGATCCTTTCATGGCCCAATACAAATGACACTGCAGTGCTCATAGAATGGGCATGAGTTGAATATTTCAGAGAGGAGGGAGATAGAATTGCCATTTTTGGTGATTTTTAATGTAGTGTCTGATGACATGAGGGATGTGTCATATGGGGCAGTTGAATTTCATGAGAGTTGTCTGTTTGAACTATGGAAGGAACAAAAAATACAACGAAAACACTAGCTCAAAAGACAGAAAGCCAAACAGGGCAGCTAAAATCCTCAGTGAAGTAGAAGAATGCTTATTCAAGGCAAAACATCCATCCAGAAATAGTCTGAGTGCAAAACACATCAGATCTGATGATGTTCTAGTGTTCTGGAATGAAAGTGCTCATCTGTTTTATGTGGATTTAATAAAGCTGTGAGAGAAAGGTGGGTGGCAGACGCCTTTAAAACATGCATCACAGCTATTAACCTAGCAACACAGGTGAGAGGACAAAATAACAGATTCAGAATGGGAATAAGGATTGAAAGTAGGATTTTGGTGGAAAATATGATGAAATTGAGAAGATGATAAAGGCTACACAGGAGTATGTAGGAGTGAATGTTTGAACATATGAGTTTGAGAAGTTTAGAGAGGGGTTGGTTGGGGAGGTAGGTTTAGAAGTTCTTAGCTGGGAAAATAGGGGGATCAAGTATTTGATTCAGGTAAGGAATGTAGTTAAGAGATGGGAATGGAAACCTGATGATGAACTGCATCATCTTTTTTTTTTTTCAAAACAGGTTTATTGTTTTAACATACAAGAGAAATATCATAACAATTTTATACAAGTAATTAAAAATAGATATGATTATAACATTCAACAAAACAACTAAAGTATTTACAAAGACATCCACTACAATCAGATCAATCAATTAAACTAAAATACCATGCTATTGAAATTAGGATTTTTTTAACAAATTTTGTAAATTATCCCATACAATATAATAAGATGTTTTTCTAGTTGTTCTTGACCTAATTGTGTCTATTTCCATATGGCACACTATATTCATAACATTTTTAAATTCATTGAACGAAGGAGGTGTATCTGAAATCCAATTTCTGGTTATTATTTTCCTAGCCACTGCTAGAATAGACCATAACAAGGGAAGCTTAACCTTTTTAACACTTTGAGGTACAGGTGTGTTGAATAATATAAGAGATTTAGAAATAATGAAATTATCTGTAAAAGAGCCTGCAAAAATTCATTAATTGACTTCCAGTATTCTTTCAATTTTATACAGTCATAAAACATATGAGCCCAGTCAGCATTAATTTCTACATTACATCTCTTACATAGATTATCTTTATTATTTATTTTATTCATCATCAAAGGTGTATAAAAAGATCTATGTAAAAATTTCCATGTATAAAGTCTCCAGACAATGGAAGACGTAGTTCTATAGGCAGATTTCAATATATATTGTTTATCTTGTTGATTTGGTGGGTCCCCATTAATAGAAGTGAAATAATTCCAGTATGAATCTACACTGTAAAAAGTTTCTTGTCTGATAATTTTATGTATGTATGAAAGTTTACCTTTATCAGAAACTTTATGTTGTAAATTTAATATCAAGTAATCAATCAGTGCTGGAATAGATTCTTTAACTGTTATAGACATTAGATCTATTTTATTAATGAGATGTTGTCTAAAGGTCTGAACCTCTAACCAGCAAGTTTCTCTTAGATCAAATTCTTGTTTTAAGAAATCTAGATTTTTAACTTTATTATCAGATATCAACTGATACCAGTACTTTAGATCATTATCTATAGCTAAATGAGTTCCTTCAGAAGTAGATGACAAAAGCATACCCTGAGTATACATTATAGGGAATATAATAAAATTCTGTTCCCTATACTTAGGGTGCATGAATATAAAGTTATGATAGCTAATAATAATATTTAATGGGTAACAAACCATATGTTTAGGTGTAATAGGTGAAGTACAAAATTCCTTTAGTAACCATAACATGGAGTTATTTACAATCATATTTTTATGTGTTAAGGAGATTTTCATGAAGTGCATACTAATTAGCTCCCAATAATCTTTCCATTTTTGCAACATATGACTGATCTATTAATAAAGTAATAACTTTTACAATAGAAAAGATAGTATATAAATTAAAGTCTGGAAAAGAAATACCCCCTTGAGACCAGCTATTAGTATGTTTCTTTAATGCAATCCTAGGTCTATTAGGTGCCCATAGGAAATTTAACATTAGTGTATTCAGTTTCTTGATAATTATTTTTGTAGGTGGAAGTATTATTGATTGTATTAAGTATAAAATCTTGGGGAATATTATCATTTTA
This sequence comes from Protopterus annectens, assembly GCF_019279795.1. Lineage (NCBI taxonomy): Eukaryota > Metazoa > Chordata > Ceratodontiformes > Protopteridae > Protopterus > Protopterus annectens. The sequence continues at coordinate 961,210,159 of NC_056728.1, forward strand.
ATAATTGTAAGTCTCTCCTCCATAGTAAAAAACATATTATTCCAGGTATTAAAAAGGTTTTGTATATTAAGAAAACAGGTATTATAATTATTATATATAATAGATTTAATATCTTTAGATAGTATTATACCTAAATAAGTTATCTGACCTTTGGATGTTGTATTTTCATCTATTTCAAAACCCTCTATGTCAGTACTGTTTCTGATCAAATTAGCCCAAGGCTCCATTACTAAAGTGGATAATAGTGGAGAAAGTGGACATCCTTGTTTTGTACCTTTAAAAATGGGTATTTTTTGTGAAACATATGTTCCTACCTTAATATAAGCCAATGTTCCTTTGTATAAATGCTCAATTAGATTTACAAATGCATCTGAGAAGTTTGTGCACTTCAGTAAGGTAAACAGATAGTCCCAACTTACTGAATCAAATGCTGAACTTATATCAAGACTAATAAGTGTTAAATCTTTCTTTTCCTATTTGCAAAATCAATTAATGTTAAAGTTCTTCTTATATTATCAAAAGTATTTCTATTTACAATGAAGCCTGTCTGATCTATATCTATAATGCCGGGGATGATTGTCTTCAATCTATCAGCAAAAATACTCATAAACATTTTATAATCAACATTAAGTAATGAGATGGGCCGATATGAAGTACATCTAGTTGGATCTTTATTAGGTTTTAAAATTGGAGAAATAAATGTATATTGCCAAGATGGGGGGTTATTAACTCAGTTTGGGCCAAAATAAAAACCTTATGTATTAATGAATATGTACTTTTAGAAAGGATTTTATATATCTCTGGTATAATACCATCAATACCCGGTGCTTTGTTTGATTTAAGCTTATTTATTTGTGTAATAACCTCTGTATATGAAATACTCTTGTCCAATAGTTTAATCTGTTGTTTATTAAGCTTTTTATTCATGTTTGTGGTTATAAACTCCTTTATTTTATCTTTAGGTTCCACGTTAATGTTATTATGGTTAATTTTGTGAAAGTGATTTCTAAATTCATCTAGTATTTCTGGTATACTAGAAACATTCTTCTTTTTCCTTAGAGAAAAGATTTCTTTGATATGGTTTTGTTTATTCAACCTTTTTGTTTTATTTTTAAGTCTAGGTAAGTATTTGGGGCTTATTGAATAAGACAAAAACTTGTATTTCTCTAAAGTTATTTTAACTTTATGAGTTAAAATTTCTTTGTATTTCTCATTTAGTTTGTTTATTTCTTCAATAACTTTCTTGTCCATAATATTTTCTTTATTATTATGTTTATAAGAGTCTAATTTACTTTGAATATCTAACAATTCCTTATCCCAAGATTTCCTTTTATTATTATACCATCTGATACTTTGTCCATATAGATATGATTTTAAGGCATCCCAAACATAGACAATGGAGACTTCAGGAGTATTATTTATGTCTAAAAATGTTTTACTTCTGAAAGTATATATTCTTTATAGTATTTTAGTTGAGTTAAGTATGCTGGTATCCTTTTGATCTGAACATTATGAGTATTTTTATCATGAATTCAAAAACAATTGAATTATGATCAGATATAGGACATGAAATGATTTTGGAATTAATTAAATCTGTTACCATCTGGTTAGAAATAAAGACCCTATCTATTTTTGAATAAGTTTTGTATCTGTTAGAAAAAAAGGTGTATGGTAATGATTTTGAATCTATCTTATTATTAATATCATTCAAATGATAAGAATTAGCAAAATCATTTAAATGTTTTGCATTAGATGTAATTCTTCTTTTTCCTATAGTGGTAGTATCACTTTCATGTAGTATACAATTAAAGTCACCAGCTAAAATAATATCTCCTATAGAGAATGATATGATCTTATCAAGATGATGTTTCACTGTATTAATACCAATTCCAGGTATCCAATATACATTAATTAAAGTGTAAGTCTTAATTTGTATTGTAACCATACAAAACATTCCTTTGTCATCCTGATAAGACTTAATGGTTTTAGGAATGGGCATACTTTTATTCCATAAAATAGCCACTCCTCTTTTTTTCTGAGTGTGCTCTGAACTAACCAGTACTGTATATTTGTTTGTGGCTAGTTTATCAATATCTTTTTTCAAGAGATGGGTTTCTTGCAGGAAGACTAAGTTGGCCTTATGTAAATTAATGTATCTTATTAGGCTTGCCCTTTTACACGGATTATTCAATCCATTAATGTTTAAAGAAATTCCTTTTAAAGATGTCATTTGGCATTTTTAAAACTTAAGAATCTTATGATCAAAATAACAAATAACAACATAAGTAATGTTACATCTCCTCTTTAGGTGTACCTTTAAATATAGCTGTATTTATTGAATCTCTTATGGGATTTTGTATAGGATTCAATTTTGTTTGTAGTGACAATGAGTGTACAAAATATATTGTGGATGTCAAAACTATATACATATAACAATGAACAAGTGAAAATAATGTAAGGATTAAACCTTGCATCCAGTCTGGAGTTAAAAACTCCAACTTAGAGTAGTATTTACCACTCAAGTTAACCCCCTACCCTAAGCAGCAGTACCTCAGCTACCACCTTATCAATTTAATACTGGTTATATTTAACTTAAATTAACAGCTTTCAATTCAATTATCTAGCAAGACAAGACTACACATTTGGTAAAACAGCATCATATAAACTAATAAACTTTTTTTTTTTTTAAAACTATTCATACTACTATATACATCTATGTAATATAATACACTTGTATTCAAATAGCATTCAAATAATCTTGATATTAGGAACCAAGAGGAGAGAGAGAAATAAAAGACGTGAAAGAGGGAGAGAGTGAAAGAAAGAGAGAGAGAAAAAAAAAAAAAGGAAGGCATATTTACATATTAATTTATTCAAAGTATGTAAAAATAAGTTCTAACATTCATTTAAATCAAAAACTTTGGCTAATATGGTTCAGACATTACATATATTAAGATGCATCTATTTTCTGTCATGTAAATGCAGTCAACAGCTTCCAAAAAAAAAACCTTGAATTGCTTGTATATGAGCATTTTACTCATACTCATTATTGTCAATAGAATAAAATATTATATTTATAGAAATTGTTATAAATCATACTGCATAGTTATGCAAATTCTCAGAAACACTTGCATTATTGTAAAAAAAGCCATCTGTATTTTGTATGTCTATATTACTGCTTTAAAATATATCACATGACAATTTCTTCCAGAATAGAGTTATAAAGTTATTTATGTTTGTCAATCAGATTAATTAAATGAGTTATAGTAATGTATATGTTTGGAACATAAGTTTTTAACACAGATTAGTATGCTGCAGTCAAGTAGATTTTCAAAAACACTTGAATAAATGTTTCATTTTCTATGCCTTCTAAAATAAGACATTTAATTACTACAAGAAACTGCATCATTTAAAATCATTATAACTGACATATTTTATGAATTATAACATAGATATTTAAGTAATTATATAAAATAACTCACATTTAGATGTTAAAGAGTTTATTTTCCTTCACATAGTCGCATTTACATCAGTTCTACTTCCTGGTAGAGTGTTCTTCCTGAATCTGCAATGTGTCAGTGTGATATCTGGGTCAAAGGTCAGATTGACTGCTTTCAGCTTCTCTGTGAGAATTCTGAGAGTTGAAGCTTTTGAAACAACTCGAGGACACTGTTCATGAGGTAGCCCACATCCCAGATTGTCTCCCTTAACATTTTGGCGGGAAACTTGTTAAAAACTAGTGACAAACATTCATTTAGCTGTGTAAATGCATCTAAACATGACAAAACCTTCGCGATGTATTTTACAGGTTATTACAGCCTCTATGTAAGTGAAATTAAGCCCAAAGTTATTAATAAGTAATAAAACTCAATATTTTTGTCCCAACTCAATTTTTATGCAAATCTTATTATTTACTGTGTCTATATGATCAAAAGCATTTCTATATATTAATATGAAAAAAAAAATAAAGAGAAAGAATAAAGAAAAGTAAAAGAGAGTAGAAAATAAAAGAGTGTAAGGCAGAAATAAAAAAAATGTAAGTGAAAGCTATAAGAAGTATATACAATGGAATATTACTTACTGTTTATATTAATAGAGTTAAAAATAAAACATATTATTTACTATTATTTAGTTCTAATTATTATTAGTTAAAGCATGACAGATTATTTACAAACAAGCATAAGCAGTATAATCAAGAAAGTGTAATTAGGAATAGCATTTGAAGAACATATAAACTTTTTACAAGGAATAAATATGTTATTATTCTATTAATCATATTTTCATTACTCTTCTCTCCCTGCCCTCCCCCACCGTTTACCCACTATATAATCTAAATAGAATGTCATTGTTTAAACAAAGAAAAGAAGAAAAGGAGAAAAAAAAGAGAAAAAAAAAAGTATCAAATTACTGACCTTACTTCTCTTTTTCAGAAAGAGAAACAAATTGAATAATAGCTTGTTATTAGTTCCTCGGATATTTTGACTGGTTATGAAACAAAACATTTCTTTGCACATAGAGAATAACTTTGATTAAATCTTTTTCAGAATATTTGTGGCTTTCTGGAAATGCAGGAACTATATTTAAAAAGATTAATAATGAAGTAAAATGATGAGAGAAAAAAAACATAGAACAAAACATTTGTTTTTAGTCTCTTCTTCTTCTCTGAAGTCTTCCATGAAGTTTCAGTTGCCAGTCTCTTTAATGAAGGACTAGCCCATTCCATTTCCTCTATTTTATCCAAAATCTTATTTTTTTGATAAACAGTAAAGCAGAGTCTAAGTCATCAAAAATTTTAGGACCATCAGGAAGGAAGATTTTTAGCTTGGCAGGAAACAGAAGGTATGTTTTAAACTGTGCTTTTTAAGCTCCCTTATTAGTGGCAGAAAAACTTTTCTTTTAGCTATTACCAAGGAAGAATAGTCATTGTCAAAATGCACAGTTGTCTCATTAATCTTAACAGGAGCTTTAGCCCAAGCAGATTTAAGAACCATCTCTTTATCAAAAGATGATAGAAATCTAACTATAACTGATCTAGGATAGTTTTTGTTAGAGTTAGTATTAGCTATAGATCTATGTGCTCTTTCGATACCAAAAGAGAATGCTTCTGGTAAGTCTAAAGTTTTAGGGAGCCATGTTGTTAAAAAAGAAGTAATATTGTTACCTTCAATATTTTCTGGCAGTCCAAAAATCCTAATGTTATTGTGTCTAGATCTATTTTCCAGGTCATCCAGCTTTGTTTGTAAATGTGTATTTTGTTTCAGCAGAAACTCAATGTTGATTTCCTCTTCTTGGATTCTATTTTCCATATCATTCACAGCTTCTTCTATGCCTGTGATCTGGATCTTCTGTTGTTGCAGGTCTATATGTAACAAGTCTATTTGTTTTGTAGTTTTTTCTATGAAGGTATCTATTTTAGTATCCATTTTATCCATCTTAGCAGTAAGTTGCTGGATTATAGTTATCAGAGACTGAAGTTCTTTCTTGATGCTGGAGTCTTGAGAATTTGTCTTACTGGAACTCATTTCAGACTGATAAACTGACAGGAAAAATTCCAAAGTGATTTCTGACAGGAATATTGTTAAAATTTCCTTTCTTTTTTAGATATAGTTCAAGAACTATATAAAACAAACACGTTTAGAAAGAAAATTACTTCAAAAATTAATTTTTAAAGTAATTAATTCCTGTCAGTGTAATGAAATTGGTGGAGCTGAAGAAATCTGCTGCTATCCTGTGTTCATCCTTGGCCACGCCCCCGAACTGCATCATCTTTAAAGGATTCTAGGAGAGGATTGACTGCTCTATGGGAGACTGAGGAATAAAGTGAAAGAATTAAGGTGGTGATGGACAAAGACAAGAAGAAAGTAAAGGAGGAGGACAGCAGGATGTGAGTAGGAAAAAGAAGAGCAAGATAGGTTTATTATGTAGATGATTAGAGAGGAGAGAGGCTAGGAGGGCTGTGGGTAAATTAAGGATACACTGGTCAAAGAGGGAGGTGGCAGGACTATTAGTATAAAGAAGATATGCAAGATGAGGAAAGTATTGAAATAAATGAACATTACATGATGGGTACTAAAGAGTACTGCATAAGTGTACAGGACCCTGGCTAGCATAGCTAGGAAGAGGTGGGAATTACAGGAAATGTGTCAAGAATGATGTGGACCAAATTCATATGTGGTGGGAAGATCCTACTAATAAAACAAACTCTTCTCCTTCCTTCCAACTTCAACCCATCCCTACATCATATGTACTTACCCTCCTTCAGAAATTGAAACCATGCTCTCCCTCGGCAGACCAACTACCTGCAGAATTTCTGCAACTAGCCGCTAAATCCATTGCCTACCCTATATCAATCTTAATCAACAGATCCATTACTGAAAGCTATATCCCCTCCATTTGGAAAATCTCCCACATTATCCCCCTCCACAAAGGTGGCCAATCTACTGAACTATCCAACTTTCGACCAATTGCCCTCCTCTCACCTATAGCTAAAATTATGGAAAAATGCATCCATAAACAACTACTTCAACATTTAACACAAAATAATCTTCTGGCTAACTGCCAGCATGGTTTCAGACCTTCACACAGTACCTCCACTGCCCTTCTCTCCTTTACAGATATTATCAACAAACACCGTAGTCTAAACAAACTCTCTTCTGCCCTATTCATTGACCTATCTAAAGCTTTTGATATGGTGAATCACCAAATTCTTATCACCATATTAAAATCCCTATCACTTGACACATCCTCCATTAAGTGGTTCCAGTCCTACCTTGACAAAAGACAGCAGGCCGTACTATGGCACAAGTCTCTCTCTACCCACCTACCAGTCAACCTAGGTGTCCCCCAAGGTTCCATCCTTGGACCTCTACTTTTTTCCATTTTCATCAATGACCTCCACCTGGCTATCCCTCAAGCCTCTTGTATACAATATGCAGATGATTCCACACTTATATGCTCAGCCTCATCCTCTTCAGACCTCCTATACCTTACCCAACAAGTTTTCAACACAGTTGAGAAATGGTTCTCACACAGATGCCTTCTCTTAAACCCCAAAAAGACTAAACTCCTTCTTTTCTCTCCCAACAGTAAACTCCCCACATTAGATTTCTCAGTCACTTCCACCAACAATACTATTATATCCCCAGAACCTACCACTAAACTGCTAGGAGTCACCATCGACAATAAACTAAACTTTGATATACATATAAACAATACTATTAAATCTGTAAATAGAAAATTAGGCTCCCTGTATCGGATTAAATCTTTTCTCCTACCCTCTGCTCGTACAACAATAGCACACACACATCTAATATCTCCTCTTCTATATGCTTCACCCATCTTTACCAAACTTTCTAAAAACAATCTCAGCAAACTGGAAATGTCCTATAATAACATCGCCAGATTTGCCACAGGAAACCCTTATAGAACCCATCATTGCCTCAATTTAAAACAGCTAGGCTGGCTTGAACTACAGAACCTCATTAAATTCCATCAACTAACTATAGCTCACAAAACCCTTTACACACCATCCAAAACACCTGCTCTATCCACACTAATCACTCCCTATAAAAACCTAGATTCCCTAAGGTCCTCACATAAACTCTTAGCACATACTACCAAAATAAACAACAAGGCCAGTGACTCTCTTTTCTCTAATACTGTAGGGAAAGCCTGGAATCTTCTACCAAATGATATCTGTACACTTCCCTCTCTCTCCACTTTCAAAAACAATCTGAAAGTATATCTCAAATCTCACTGGCTATGTCATTGCTCCAAACCTGACTAGCTCTATAGTTACTTAACTGCATCCTATTCAGATTATTTACCTAGAATTGTTATTTTTATCCTGTAATTTAGTGCTGTTTATGCTTATTTTTGTTTGTATTTTTTTCTTTTGCATATTTGTGTTACTCATAGATAGAAATAAGTTAATAAGCTGTATGTATCTAGGAGCTTTTCTCCCCGGGCCTCTACTGAAAATGGACATGTATCCAGTTAGACTAGCCCGGTAAACAAATGTAAAATAAAATAAAATAAAATAAATAAAGATCCAGTAGTTAGTGGGATTTGGGACCAGACTATGGTGATATGAAGTGTTTGGAAAAAGTTTTCTATATGTGTACTTTGTTTGTGACTGACGTGGGTGAACAGTGTTGGCTGTGGCAGAGATGGGTGGAACTTCAGAAAGTGATGGTCAGGTTAAGACTACTATAGTGAGGGTATGGAACAGCACAACAAAGGGCAATACAGGGGATATTGCAAATTGGCAAACTGAACTGTGAGGTGGCAGTTAGGGTCGCAGAGGTTCAGGATTACAATTCTAAGGTACAGACTGCACTAATGGTGAACTAAAGATGGGAGACATCAGATTTTTTTAAACAAATGTAACGTGTCCACAAGCTAGCGCAGTTCTGAGTACATTTCCATGTCTAGTATTTAACATTGCAGTTTGTCATGCATAGACTAACTGCTGGGAAGAAAAGCAATCTTCAGATATGGACAGAAATTTCACTGCTACATTCCCTGCCCTTATCCCACAAATGACTCAACACATTCTGTGAACAGTTATTATATATGCAGAAAATATGTACATTCTGGGAAAATCTAAACAGCTGAGAGATATGTATGGTAATGTGGCAGCCAAGTGTATAATGGTTGTGGTTCTTTACCTTTATTCTTCCTGTTTATGAAGTTATGGAGTTGGTATGGGGGGGGGGTCTGTCCCCCACATTAATAAAACATTCTAACTCTGTAGCATGACACTCCTGAGGTAACCACTGCTTACCTTTCATGAGTAGTAAGTATAAATAATGCAAGCTGGTAAGAATCTGGCCTGCAAAGCAATAGAATAAAAAAAGAAGAATTAAAAGTATCCCTTAGTGGCATAAACTCTTAACATCTTGCTCATGAATCATGTACAAAACCAAGAATAATGAACAACAGACTCAAATCAGGGCACTCACAGTATAAAATAGTGCTGTGGTAGAAATAGTTGCATGTTCTATGGATTCTACACTCTTGCAGTCCTGGCACCAGTATGTATGCAATGAATGGTCCCGTATTTATCCTTGGAACTTGCACCTGTCACCCTTAGGCTTTCATATACTGGCCAAGGCTCTTGCCACCCCTATAGTGCCTTTTTTAGGCAAGGCTCAAAGGACAAACCCACCTCCATAGACAACCCAAGGATAAAAAAAACTAAAGGTAATGCTACTCAATGCCAGAAGTCTAAACCTCAAGATGCACTCACTTGAGGCTCTCCTCAGTATGGAGAAAATCGATGTCTGTGCAGTAACAGAAACCTGGTTCAAGGCTCCTGAGAGCACACCAGCACTACCAGGTTATAACTCATACCATGCGTTTCGGCCCCAAAACCTCAGACTGAAGCACAAAAGGAGGGGGAGTATCTATATTCATCAAAGATACCTACACCTCCAGGTTAGTGGCACTGCACGAAGCATCGGAAACCATCCATGTGCAACTAACAGTGGGCAAAACTGCCTTTCAGTTTGTAGCCTGCTACAGAACACCCTCCCTATTACAGGAACCCACTTGGCATTCCTGAGAACAGTGGAGAATATGAAGGTCTCTCCAAACACTATGTTATTGGGTGACTTCAACTACCCAAGCATTGACTGGGAAAACTACTCAAGCCCAAACACCCTCGCCCAATGGTTCCTTGAATTTATAAACTCTAACGCAATGGAATAACTGGTCACCACTCCCACAAGAGGGAACATATTGGACCTGGTCATCACCAACATGGAGACTCTGTGTTCCACACCAGAGGTAAACCCCTCATTGGTAAGATCAGACCATAAACAAATTTCCCTGGACATCCATATCCCATCCCCACCCCCAGCCAAGGAAATCACTGTAAAGAATTTCTCAAAAGCCAACTTTGCACTTCTCAAGACTGAGGTGGAATCCTTCAAAGCCCCTGGGCCAGAGGATAATACAGCCCAATCCGCAGAATCCTTTACAAATGCATTCTATGAGCACCTGCAAGAATGCATGGATCATGCTATCCCAAATAAAACCAAGACTCACTCCTCCAAAAACAGGAGACCAGTCTGGTGGACCCCGGCCATAAATAAGCTATACAACAGAAGGAGGAAGCTACTACATGACAGAGCAAAATCCCAAAAAGGGAAGGCATCTCTGATCAGTATTAGCAAGAAACTTCGATCCCTCATAAAATCATCAAAGGCCAGCTTCAAAAGAAAAATTGCCCTAGACACTAAAGATAATCACAAGGCCTTCTTTAGTTATGTCAGGAACATGGGCGGAAACTCCCAGATATGCTCTGAATTGTTGCATAACGGTACAAAATATACCAAACCTACAGACATAGCCAACATCCTGGCAGACAGATTCAGCACAAACTCCCCCCCCCCCCCAAAGGAGCAAATGCCTATCCCAACTGAATTTAACCTCTCTGACATCACAGATGCACAGGTGAAAGCTTCCCTCTCCAAAGCAAAAAACACAGCATCTATGGGACCAGACGGTGTCCCAGGCTGTGTCTTACACGAGCTCCAAGAAGAACTGAACCCTCACATTAAGTCACTGTTCAAACTTAGCCTTACTACAGGATATGTACCCAAAGAATGGCGTACAGCTACAGTGGTCCCACTCCACAAAGGTGGTGCCACAACGGACCCTGGAAACTATCACCCCATAAGCCTGACTAGTCTGGTCTGTAAAGCTGTGGAGCATATTATCATGGAACTCATAAACAAAGACATTGGAAGCCTCCAGACACTGGACCCTACCCAATTCGGCTTTGTTAAGGGCAGATCTTGCCACTTAAACCTCATTGATTTCTTTGAAATAGTTACCAAAGCCATAGATGAGGGTAAGGTAGTCCACACAGCCTACCTGGACCTCGCAAAAGCCTTCGACACAATACCCCACTCGGGCATCATAAATAAGCTTACCAGCTTAAATATCAACCCCTATATCACAAGATGGGTTGCAAACTGGCTCAGAGATAGAACCCACATGGTCAGAATCACAGGTGCCATATCCGAATCCAAACCTGTTACAAGTGGCATCCCACAGGGCTCAGTTCTGGGACTTCTCTTGTTCGGTATATACTTCTCTGAGGTTCAGGCTAACACGGGGGGATTACGGCTGACAAAGTTCGCAGATGACTGCAAACTGGGGGCCATAATTGAATCTCCAGCTGACACAAGCATCCTCCAAAAGGGTCTCACAGAGACAGTTGCTTGGTGCCAGAGCCACAGCCTCAAGCTAAATGCTAATAAGTGCATAGTCATCCCCTTTGGGAAAAACAAGGTGCCCACAAATTACCACATAGGTGGTAATCCATTAAGTACGGAAGAAGTATTTAGAGATTTCGGGACCATCATAGATAGTAATCTCTCCTTTGATAATCACTTTGCCAAAGTGGTTAGAAAGACCTTCTATATAGCCCACCTTATCACGAAAGAGTTCACATCTAGATCAAGAGAGGTCATTGTGCCCCTCTACTCGTCACTCATCAGGGCCCATAATTGAATACAATGCCCCTTTTGGGATGTACCTTACCCAACACCTGCAGCAACTGGAGAGACCCCAAAAGTACCTCACCAAGAGGATCATGGGCTACAAACAGATGTCCTATGCAGCTCGACTAAAGAAACTCCAGCTCTACTCAGTTGCTTACCGCCTACTCAGAGGTGATCTATGCCCGACGTACAAAGCCATGTCAAACCCAGAATTAATGGATATGCTCCACCTCAAAAAATCCAAGGACCCTTAGAGCTACATGCTCCAGGGACCTAAACCTCAGCACAAAAATAAATAGGACATGCTGGAGGGACAGATTCATTTCCCAGAGGCTCCCCTCACTCTGGAATAGAATCCCAATTCCTATAGCCCCTTGCTGGCCCTCTTCAAGTGAAATCTGGATGCGTGGATGGGAAATTGCAAATTCACCCCTGGGATCTCTTCTGTGTCCCTGCTAGACAGAGGCACAGTAAACTAATCTTAAAAGGGTACCTTCTGTGACCTACTTTACAGAGGCACAGTAGGCTAATCTAATAGGGAGGCGGAAGCCAAATACACTGTGGCTAGGCTTATAAATGCCCTAGGGCAGATAGCCTAGTATCTACCTATGAACCTATGAGAAGATATGCTTGCCAGGAGAAAAAATAGAAGATGTGAGACAAGCCTTGGAATCCTTTAATATAAGGAAGTATGGATCTGTTTTTATTCATGTTGGTACAAATGATCTCATCCACAAGGACTGGGACTGTTAGTAGGGAACTTACAGCCCTCTCAGCATAGCTTGTACTAGTGTTAGGACATATTTTTCACAGTTACATTTGGAAAGGATAGTCAGGTCTCCATGAGTGAAAATATTTTTTTTGGTAAATACCTACATGGAAAAAATATCCAGTTTAAAAAAATGGAAATCTGTAGAGCATCCAAGCCTAGTTTTGGTCAGACAGGATGGTGTGCATTTGTCAGGGAAGAGAAATTTTGCAATATCTGACAAACACTAGGCAGGATATCTGCCAGCTGAATAACAGTTCACAGATAGCAACATTTGATGCATCTCTGATAGTCGTTAATGCCATTATCAACTATCCACCATTAACAACTAAGTTTTTTTTATTGGAAAATTTAATTCCCACAAGATTGATGTTTGAATTGAATTGATGATTGAAGATTGACTGAAAAAACTCTGGCTATACTCAGGTAGATCGTAATCTCTCCTTTGACAATCATATTGCCAAAGTAGTTAGGGAATCCTTCTATGTGGCCCATCTAATTACTAAAGGGTTTGCATCTAGAAATAAAGACGTTATAGTGCCCCTCTACTCATCACTCATTAGACCTATCATAGAGTATAATGCCCCATTTGGGATGTACTTCACAAGATACTTCCAACAGCTGGAAAGACTACAAAAGTACCTCACCAAGAGGATTACTGGCCTCAAACATATTTCCTATGCAGCCTGACTGAAAAAACTCCAGCTGTACTCAGTGGCATATCGCTTACTCAGAGGTGATCTCTGCCTGACTTACAAAGCCATGTCCAACTCAGAATTGATGGACATGCTCCACCTAAAGAAATCCAAGTCACTGCGAGCCACGTGCTCTAGTGAGCTAAACTTCGCCACAACAATAAATAGAACATGCTGGAGGGAGAAATTCTTGTCACAGAGACTCCCCATGCTTTGGAACAAAATTCCTAACTACATTAGGCAGAGCTCTTCACTAACTCTCTTCAAGAGAAGCCTTGATGAGTGGATGGGTAACAGAAAATACACCCCTGGATTCACTTCATTGGCTCTGCTTGACAGAGGCTCAGTTAATTAATCAATGGGGCGGCGAAAGCCGACACACTCTGGCTAGGTTTATAAATGCCCTCGGGTAGATAGCCTAGTACCTACCTATGAACCTATGATGTTATTGCTTGTGAAACATGGTTTAAGAACAATGAATGGAAACCAGTTCTGTCAGGGTATAAATGTTTTTACTGTAAAAGACATTCTAACAAAAAACATCATGTGGAGGTGCTATGATAGTAGATTATAGATAGTTAAGAAACCTGTGATTATTATATGCTCATTGATAACACCAATACCATGGCCTGTGTAACTGTGACAATAAAGACAACCCTGGAATATATAACAATTGTTGGACTGTATAGCTGACCACCAAAGTCAAGCAGATGATGGCCTAGAGAAATTCATACATTTCTTGCATGAAACACAGGAGGGAAGATTATTATTAGCTGACCAGAAACAGATTGGAATAATATTGATTCAACAATATTAGAACATTTTTCACAATGTAAATTCAGGAACAATTACATCAAACTGTAAAAAAAACTATCAGGGGAACAGAATATACTAGACATTGTTTGTGTTCCCAATGAAATCACTGTTACTTCAAGTCATGTTTTACCACCACTGATGTGCAGTGATCATGGGGTTATAAAGGTTAATTTGTTGTTAAAATAATTCTGCCAAACTGAAATCTAAACCAAATGCACAGAAGGTTAATTACAGATTATATGGAAGCAAAACAGTCACTATGTAAAATTAACTGGAATGAGGTCTTCAGTGGAAAAACTGCAGATGGAATGTGGAAAGTTTTGAAAGAGAAATTGTTTGAGTGGAAACAAAATAAAAAAATATTTAACATCAGGATCTAGGCATAAAACATCAGGGAGATATATTTCCATAAGAATAAGCTAGCTGATTAATGGAAAAGAGGTCAACCTACAACTTTGAAAACTGAAATAAACAAGCCCACAAACAACTTAAGCATAGTATGAGACAAGATCAAGAAAAATTTGAAGAAAATTTATACAAAGATGTTGAGCATAATGTGAAACCTTTTTATAGATACAGATGTGGAAGAAGTAAAGACATACAAATTGAAGAGTCTATATTATATCCTCGAAATCCATCTTCATTGAATATGAATTCAGTGAAACCTAATCACCGAAATGTATTTCCGTGAACAGCGATATCGTTCCCAGCGTAAGGAAACACTTGGGTGACACCACAGCTTTGCCTTCTTCCCCACTATAGTGCAATCTCATAGTTGGTCTATATAGTTGGGGATATGTGGGGGAGCAGTCTCCCACACTGGGGGTGGTGTGGGGTGAAGCCCCCCCCAATTAGATGGGTTTGATTTAATGCAGTGTGTGTTGCGGTGTGCTAGGGAGCAAGTGTTTCCTTACTCTGAGAAATATTTTGCTGTTCGTGGAAGTGTGTTTTGGTGGTATGGTGTCGCTGAATCTGTTTTAAATGAAGATGGATTCTGAGGATGTAATATAGGCCCAAATTGAAAAACTTGTGTCCGAGAAGGAATTTTAGAATCTGCACACAACAGATTATAGATATATTCACAAAATCTTATGCAAAACAGTTTGGCTCCACAAAAGTGGGTAATAAACTCTCCTAGTGTCACCCAGCTAACCTCAGATACTGGAATCAAATTAGATTATATTAAAAAAGAACTGTGCAAACTGCATCTAAACAAAGCACAGGGAGGAGACGGAATTAGTAACAATGATCTGAGGACACTTCAGCAAGAACTTATGGTACTATTATATCTGTTATTTACTAGGTTGTATAAATATGGGGAAATTCCTCAAGATTGGAGACATGCACTTATTAAACCTGTCTTTAAGGGAAAGGGGAGTAGGACAAACCCAGAATCATATAGACCTTTAAGTCTACTTTCATGTTATGGAAAAATAATGGAGAAGGTAATATTAGATAAGTTATTGTCAGAACTGGATAGGTTGGGACTTGAAACCATATATCAGCAATGCATATGTTGAAAATAGATCTATTGCCACCTGTAACATTATGCTCTATAGCAATACAACAGCTATGAATGAAACATTGTGCTGTGACGTAATTTGTATAGATTTAACTTCAGCATTTTACAGGGTCAAACACAAAACACTGATCAATAAATTAGGACAACTAGATATTGATGTACTCTTAACAAGATGGATAGCTACATGGCTTTCAAGTAGGACATGGCAGGTATCATACAGCAACTGGACAGGTGAAATCATTGGTTACAGTCAGGGTGTCCCACAGGGCTCTGTCCTAGGCCCTTACTTGTTTAGATTGTATCTTTCAGACCTAACTTTTTCATCTTAGGTCTTCTATAGTCTATATGCTATATGCAGATGACCTGAAATTGGGTAAACTGATTACGTGTGTTACAGATAAGGCATGCCTGCAAAAGAACTTGACTAAATTGACCATTTGGGCTCAGGAGAATAATATGTTGATAAATACATCAAAAACTAAGCATATGAGATTTGGGAGACATAACTTGAAAGGTGAATATTTAATACAGCACACAGTGATTGAAACTATAGACTCATTTAAGGATCTGGGTATATGGGTAGATCCAGGTATCACGTTTTCTAATCATATCAACCAATTGGTTAATGATAGCTATAGAACTACAGATTGTTTAAAAAGATGTATAAAGTCTAGGAAATCAGAAATGATGAAGTCATTGTTTGGGTCTAATGCAATTCACAAACTTGAGTATTTAATAACAATATGGAAACCTTATAAGAAAACAAGCATGAGTAAACTGGAAAGAGTGCAGTGGAAATGTACCAAGGACATCCACGGATGTGAAAATTTAAGTTATGAAACATTAAAATATCTGAACTTATACAATGTCTCTTACAGATATCCAAGAGGAGATCTTATGTTTGAGGTCATCAAAAAGTAGAGAATTATCAGATAACCTATGCAGAAGATTCTTTAGGAATGAGAAGTGTACTAATTGGTTCTCTAAGAGAGCAGGTGATGCATGGAACAAGACTACCGCATTACATTAAAGCAAGTACTAGTTTAGATATTTTTAAGAACAGCCTGGACACTTATTATGGGAACAAGATGTTTTGGTATTGGCAAGCCAGAAGGGCATTAATGCCTGTGCTTGAAATATTTGTATGGCTGTAATCATGTGTGTGTGTGTATTTATTCTGTGCTTTATTAGAAAGATTGTACCGTGTATTGCAATGCTTACTAGTAACCAGAAATGATGACGTCTTACTTGCTTTTAATGATTTCTTATCTGATAAAAGGAAATCGCTCATCCTTAGATTGTATCAAAAATAGCGTGAAAAAAGTAGTTCTAGAATCTCCTATCCAAACTTATAATTACAAGAGTCTAGTGACTGAGGTTTTAGTGTCCAGCATCCAGATATGAAATAAAAAAAAAATGCTCTCATAACTTTATAAAATTGTCTGTTTTAGAAGTCCAGTAGTGTCCATACTAGAGGTCAGATGGAAATTTATTTCTCTCTTTCTGGCATTTGACACTGTCTTTTAAAACGAAAAATAAATGTACTCATTCCTGCATGAATAACACCTTTGTGAATTAATTTCTTTCAACAGGTGTCAGTGGGAGAATACTGAACCAGGTAAAGACAAACTACATTGCACCTTCATCCAGAGAAGCAAGGTATTTCTGTTAACAGACCATATAAAATGGATTGGTCCATTGCATTTTTTTCTTTGGTAAGAAATACATCAAACAATTATCAGGTGCCCATTCTGCTAGAATTTCTGGCATCCATGTGGTTAGTTTATAGAATGTCTCTAGTTACCTTTCTACACATTTATAAAACATAAGCTAATACCTGCCTAGACTCTGTAGCTTTTACAGGGCACTACTGCAGTGGATCATGTGATTGGTGACCATCACAGCTCAACATAACAGCACATCTTAGAAGATAAACTTTTACAGCAATTTGGATAGCTCCTTCATAGTACTTTTGGTAAGATTTTTTTCATTATGGTTTGCTTGCTATGTTAATTATTATGAGCATATCTAATCAGATGCAAATTCCTTGCTGCTAGATCAAATATTATGCAAGGGAATGCTGATTTTGGAATAAAAAAATGCCAACTAATGCCCAAAGGGCACCAGAATGCGACTAGCATTATGTGTTCACAGTTAGGTCTTCAACTGGTTTAAAATCATACTGATGCAGGTGTCTTCTTCATTAATCAAGCAGAGCAATTTAAACAGCTGCATTTTATGGTAAGTAATAATTAGTTTTATTATTTTGATTTTAGATTTTTCTTTTGTTCAGTATCTTTTGCAGAGAGGTCTAAGATAAAAGCAAGCATTCTACATGTGGAAAAAGAGAAATGGAGCAGACTATCAGAGTTCAAGAGGAAGAAAAAGAGTGGATAAAACATCAGAGATGAATTAGGGGTACATATATATTACAAGAAGTGGGTGAGTTTCAAGACCCCCCCCCTTGGTCCAGCTGTAGTGTGGTTCAGCAAAGAATAAAAAATTGCTTCATTACTACACGGTGCCCCCTTCAAGAATCATTGGACATTGCTTCAAAAAGTAGCTATTTGTTAACAGATGTTATTGGTATGTACACATGCCTGTTATGTCCATACATAGATTATACTGGTATGTTGAACTCAAGCTCAGTTTAAAGGGAAGAAAGACATGAGCAATCATGAGTAAAGAAGATATTGTGACATCTAGTGTGTACAATCCCCCTTTACATCCAGTCATTCAGACCTTTGAAGCCATGTGTGAAAAAGACATGTTTAATGACATGCCAATAAGAAAGTCTTTTTTAATTTGAGTCGAGAAGACAGAACTATGTTACAATCACTGAAAGACAAATTTTTTGCATCACGGAAAGTGGATAAATGAATAGTGATCTCTATAATGAAATGCAAAGATACATAATATGTTTTCCTAAACTCTAGAGGTGCTCTGACAAAATGATAAATGTTATGCTATATAATATGTGGGTTTATCTAATGTGGGTTCTTATAAAATGTGTTTATATACATTTAAAAGCATATATAAATGTGGATTATTGACTGTAAGAATATTTACTGAATGACATTATTTCTGAAAGCATGTATGTTTTTTTTCTACAGAAATTCTGGAAGAAAGTGATATGTTTGGAATCCTAAAACAATTTAAAAATACTGACAAGCTTCCTTTTAGACCAGTTGTTTCTTCATTAGCTTCTAATTAGAGCTAGTTTCCAAGTTTGCAGACAGGGCACTGTTAATAACGAACGATAAGTCCTAGTTTATCATGGATGCCTAAATTTTTTTAGGAAATCTACCAAGGAAAATTTGCTTGTTACAGTTGTTCACAGTTATCTCTCATGATGTAGACAGGGAGTGGGTGTCACTCATACTTTCATAAGGGCAGTATGCAGTGGAGGAAGTATTTGAATGTACTGATCAGGTACTAACATTTAATACCAGCATTACCAGGATACTTATCTTCTTTGACTGCACATTCTAAGGTTGGAATACAGAGAACATGTGCGGACATTGCAATTAAAACCCAATTGCAAAACCTCAGTTGAAGCAACACCTTTCTTTACAAGTGTGCTGTCTTGAAGGTCTGCTAAGCTTTAGATTCCTTTCACTAGAATTCATTTAACAAGATTTGAAAAAATATTTTTAAATCAAAGTATTATTTGCATGCTGGATTATATTAATGTATTACTTATCTTTCATATTTAATATTAATTTCTAAATGCTTGGCATTCATATTTAATTTCATGTATTTTATGTTTTAATAGTTATGCATGAATTGATATACCTACTGTACAACTTATATTAGTTATGGATGTTAAAGAGATGTTGACAGCTTTTGGTTTATGTGTGTGTGTGTGTAGGGTGATGTCATTATGACTTGTTTTAAATGGAATAAGTTTATTTTATTTTTTTTTTAGATAAATTCCTAAGAAAAGAACAGACAAAAATCACTAAATGTTTGAATAAATAAATCAAGTGTTTTTTTTTTTTTTCTGTTTACTAGTGGTTTCTTTAAATAGCAGTAGCACATTTTGAAGTTTACTAACTGATTGGTTACATCACATGCAGGGATTTATCAAGATTTACATACATCAGGAAGACATACTTAACAGTCTGGTAATCTTACTTTACTTACTCAACAATTATCCAACCTACTACCTCCAGTATTAACAGCTGTTTCATCTGTGTTTCTGAGCTAACAGCAAACCCTACATGTCCAAAAAAGTACATTTTTGTAAGATCTTACAATAAATATGTCCTATTTCTCAATATTGCAGTATTTAATACTCTTTGGATGTTCGGCTATCCTCAGCAGGATATGCAATCAGCATATCAATGCCTTTACATATTCTGGGCACTGGACGTCAGATGTATATCCTATGTGCATGGCTTAAAGTACATATGTGATGTACAAGCACCTAATCCTCAGAACATTAATGCCTCAGAGGCAAGTAATAACATGTACATCCAGGAAGAGGAAGAAGAGGGAGGGAGACAAGGCAGAGGAGGATAAGCCCCCCTCAGCCAGAAGTAAAGCAGGAAATAACAGGAGGTAAGAGGGAGAGACAAAATACTACAACCGTGAGAAGTGTTATTTATGGCATGACCTTACACAACAGTGCCTTGTCCTTCCTTAACACTGCTGCAGTATTCTTTACTCCTGGGACAGTACAAAAGCTGCTGTACAGATACAGGAGGAGGAAGCCACAGAAACCTCCAAAAACTCATTAAGGGTGGTCCTGGTAAACTCATCCTAAACCTAGAAATTACATCCAGCTTATAATGTTTGGTGAAAATATGAACAGAAGACCAGTTAGCAACTTCTCGTGCTTTTTTCAAAGGTCTGGATACTAGATCCATCTTGAAGAGGCCACTACCTTGGTAGAATGAGCATGAACAAAAGAGGAAGGCTGCTTACCACAAAAAGAATATCAAAGGAATCCAGGAGGAGATGGTTTGCTAAGATACCTCCAAAGCCAATTTCCTGTAATGAAAGGAAACAAAAATCTGCTCAGATTTCTGAATAAATCCAAAAATCCTGTAGAAAAGGGAAAAAAGAACGTAGATGAATGAACTGATTCAAGGACAAGACATTGTCATGTTGGGTATAAAAGAAGTACTGGAATGAAGAAACACCTTGTCCCTGTGAAGAAAAAACAAAAAAGTGGAATCACCATGAGTACCTGAGACCATCTTGGCAGAATCTCCACTAGCAATGTAGTCTTCCAAGTATAGTCCTGTAGGTAAGAAGAGTCTTCAGGCTCAAAAGGGGGCTGGGTTAATTTATCAAGGAGAGAATTAAGGTCCCAAGGAGAAATAGGCTTTCTTGGAGGCCAAATATGAAGGATGCATTTTAAAAAAATGTTCGACTTCAAAACTAGTAGACAAAATTGGATTTGGAGGTAGACAAGAGGAAATGGCTGACAAATGAACTTTAATAGATGAATATTCCAAGCCAGAATTGAGCAACTCACAAGATAAGAAAGGACCGTAGTAACCCCCACAGAAAAAGGGCCCAGGTCATGATTGTGACACACAATAGAAAATATTTTCCATTTAGTCACAAAAGATTTTCTAGTAGTGAGTTATAATGCCTCCTGCAAAATCTGCAGCACATTATCAGAAAATCGGTGCCTAAAAGAATCAAAATCCTATCACCCAAAGTGTCACTAAAAATGGGAACCAGTGCTGTCTGGGCCAAAAGGAAGTCACCAGCAAGACTTTGGGTGTGTCCTAGATGATCTTGTGCAAGATCTTTAGTAATAGGAGAAGCAGGGGATAGGCATACAGAAACATCCTCGTCCAAGAAATATACATGGCATTCTCCTTCCAAGCCAAAGGACTTGGCACTCAGATAGAACTTTAGAAGTTGTCTGTTCAGAGGGGAGGCAAAAAGATCTGTTTGAGGAATAGTACCCACAGATGTATGATATCCAGAAATATCTCCCTGTAAAGCATCCATTTGTGAGGATTTGTTCTCGGCTTACTCAAACAGCCTGAAACCAGACTGTACTCTGAACGAATGTTGACTATCTGAAGAACCGAGAGCTAGCAGACTGCAAAATCCAAAGCCTAAACAACCACCCTACAAAAGATAAGATTTTGTTCCCCTTATTTGTTGATGTAGCACATGACTATGGTATTATCTGTTTAAAAAAAAAAAAAAAAAAAAACTTTGGAGGACCTGAAACCCAAAGGGAGTAAAAAGTCTGGACAACTAGAAGTAGAGCCCTCACCTCCTTGATGTTGATGTGGTCTGCCAGTTGTTGATAGGACCAAAGACCCTAGACTTTGAAGTGTTTGGAGGAGGCTCCCCAAATGTGATTGGAAGCATTCATGTACAGATCCTGGTTAGGGAAGGGAACCTGAAAAGGCAGGGGTGGATACAAGGAAATCTGGTAAATCCACCAGAAGAGCTTGAGCTTGAGACTGGGCAAGAGAGAAACCAAATACTTCAGAGAGTGGCAGTCCTGGAGCAAAGCAATCTTGAGATACCACTGAAATT
Organism: Protopterus annectens; assembly: GCF_019279795.1. Lineage (NCBI taxonomy): Eukaryota > Metazoa > Chordata > Ceratodontiformes > Protopteridae > Protopterus > Protopterus annectens. The sequence goes on from NC_056728.1 coordinate 961,231,990, forward strand.
TCATCTTCATGTGGAGTTTGGCCAAGGGAACCATGGGAATTGTAGATGCCATATATCCCACAGCCCAGAGAAATTCCCTTGTGGGAAGGACTGGAACAGGAAGTGGTGACTAGAAAAAAGCATTCAAAGAGAGGACCTTGGCCAGTGGAAGATAAACCACCATTGGAATGGTCTGAATTCTGCAACCCATGAGCACTTGATCCTAAGAAGGAGTCAACATAGACTTCTTGAGATAGACAGTGAACTCCACACTGCACAGAAACAGTATAGTAAAGTGTAAATCTTGAAAGCAGAAGTAACTGACAGGGAAAATAAATCAAAAGATCATCCAAATAAGGGAATATTTGAATTTCCTGAAGTCTGCAGAACTTTAGAAAGACCAAAAGGCAAAGCAGAGGACTGATAATGACAGGAAGAAACAAATATTTCTGAACAGATGGTAAATAGGAATGTGGAGGTAAGCATCCTTTAAATCCATGAATACAAGAAAGATTTGAGGAAGCAACGGAAAAAAATTGTCTGAAGAGACATCATGAAAGAGGGAACTTTAAGAAAGGTGTTGAGAAAATACAGGCCTAGAATGGACTTCCGTGGCTCTTTATTCTAGTATGTTTCTGGTTCCCAGGAAGGAAGACCCATTCCCTCCTGAGAAAAGGGGACACATTGGATGGTTCCCCGTACCACCATATCCAGAAGAACCAAAGGAAAATGTTGGGGCCAACAAAGGGAAGGCCTGAGAATGGAGGAAGGGAGTTCCAGACCATAAGATAACCATTTTGGATAATAAAAAGTACCCAAGCATCTGTGGTTATCTATTGCCAAACAGAAAAATAAAGCCAACCTGAGGGACAAAGGAATCTGGCCAAGGAGTGGAAGCAGCTGGAAGTCAAATAGAAGCAGCTTTGTCAGGGAAAGAAGGTTTTTGACTCTTAGAACTCTGAGAAGGCTTGTTTGGAAAAACTTTCCTAGACACCTTCTTTCCCCTAAAAGGCTGTTTCGGCTGCCTATGGCAAAGGAACATTTAGAAACATAATTTCTCTGAAACTTGGGAACAGAAGAGACAAAAATCTGTTTCAAATCCTGCACTTTACCCTTATCATGAAGGGTTTTAAACAATTCATCCAGAGCAGTGCCAGTCAGATGATTATCTAAGGGGGAATCCAATAATTTGACCTTGATATCTTCAGATAGAGCCTAGAGGCACAACCAAGAATGCCTTCTCATTTCCATTTGAGTTCTTCATACTTGGTGAGGTCTTTCATGCTGCCCTCTCTTAAAGGTGCTGGTAATGTTTTCAAAATTGTAAACTTAAAAGTGTCAGTACTATCAGTGCCTTTTATGTGTTTACATAAAGTGTTAGGATGTTCCTGTTTATATCAGAGATGTTGCCCTATTCTCTTTTAATTTCCTGTTGGTCTTTCCTATATAATATGCATTAACATTTGCAGCATGTGTCATAATAAATGAGATTAGTAGAGTTACAATTACCATAAGCATATAGACTGAAATCTTTTCACTCACAGGATGCTGGATGTGTTTGTCAATGTATATGTAGGTGCAATAACCACAACTGTGGAAATGTTTAAGCTTCAATATATATCTGCAGCATAAGATTGTCCCCTGAGGACTCAGGATACCTAAAATGCCATTATACAGGGGTCAAGTATTCTGACTTACTATGTTGTTGGCAACTTGTAAACTTAAGTTGCTCCTTTTGCTATCTGGAACTGATGCTGGGATTTTTGAACCAATGGAACTACAGGTGAAAACTGAGGTGGAATTATTATATCCACTAAGCTTTTACAAGAGACATTTGACAGAATCATTGCCTATGAAAAGAGACTTATTGAAACCAAAAATATGAAAACTTAAGCAAGATCTCACAGATTTCAAATTAAGCAATGTCTTCATTTTGTCCAGTAAGAGAGACTATACACCCAAGTACAACGCATGTTCATAACCATGTCCAGTCAAACATATGAGGAAGAGTTCCCTCAAATACATCGACAGAATTCAACAATCATGAGTGTTAATAATGTGATGGCCCTAGATCCCCTGGATTTTTCCCTACTCTGCAAACTACTACCGATGTTGGAGCATCCTATGAGGAAGAAAAACCTACGGAACTACAATTGAAAAATCTACCACCATCCGACAAGGAGTAAGATGAAAATGTGATGAGCATGGTATTTAACATTTCTAATTACATTTTAAATCCACATGAACTATTTGTTTTATCTATAGGCCTCACCTTTGCCCCGGCCCAATAGATGGACCTAGCACAAGCAGTTATAGAGCTTCAACAATTTACTAGGATGCTGAATTTAAACATTTTATTTGGCAACAATGATAGTATTCCTTTCCACTTTAAAAGAATAAGTATCTTCATACCACAGCAGAACCCTACTGTCTTAGTTTTTGAACAAGCTGTAGAACACGAGCCATATCGACTCAGTAAACAACTTAATTGTGACGAGATTTCATCTAGATATCGTAAATGTAATTTGCAGAACTGAAAATAATTAGATCTAAAAACATTTATTTTTTTCCCATGAAAGTAATACTAAATTTGCATTCATAGAAACAAGACTCTGCCCATGGCTAATCCTTTAATTTGTAATAAGACAACTATGGTAAAGCTTGTTGCTGGAATGAATTTAAACGTCCTTGAAAAATGCTTGAAATGATCAGGAACAATTGTCACCTGACTATAATTGTAGATGTTATATCCATCCAGAGACAATGTGGCTCCATCAAGGTGTTGTACAATTATCTTTTGAGGACCTTTCTTTTTTGGTTCTTTCTCCCTGTCCCGTTCCCCTGCCTGTTCTAATGCCTGTATTGCCCTAGGGGTTGAGGGTTCCTGGTAAACCTCTGCTCCTGAAAATTCATGGTATGTGATGAGATCCTTTTGGATATCCTGCAAATCTTCTTCTGATGCAAAATTGTATGTCTCAGAAGGATTATTCTGTTGTGTAATATTAAAATCTTCCATTGGGGACTGATAATAATTAGGTTCATGTATAGAGACTTTAGGTATTGTGCGTGGATAAGCAGTGCTGTTCTTATATTCTTTGAGGTCCCTCTCTATTTTCTTATTTTTTTCTAACCACATTTTGTATGCAGTTTTGATCTATATAAGAAAAAACACTCTGATAAAGTCCCTTGTATTCATTAACTCATTCACTCCAATGGAACTCAGGAAGTTTGCACTGTAACTTCCAGACTCAGTTTATGTCCTCACATTTCAAACAAATGTTCATACCTCTGGAATGAAAGGGCTTATGAAAGAAGTATAAATGGCAAACTCATCATCACAAACTATTTTTATAGTAGTTTCTGTGTTTACTGTTACATATAAAATTCAGTTTAAGACCTACAACCTAAAGAATACTATCACATTTGTAATATTTTATAAATAAATTACAATATCTCAGCAACTACTCGAGTTACCCACATATGGCAAAGCAGCATTTTATTCATCTAGCTGAGAGCTTTCATATGAGGTTGTGTTACTTGGTTGCTGAGATATTCAGAAAAAATGTGAAAATTATATCTATATAAAGTAATATCATAAAAAACAACACTTAATATCTCTTTACCTGCACTAGACAGAGGTCAAATGTTAATGCAGTTGAGTTTGCCATTATGTAAGCTTAAAGATGAAATATTTTAAAACCATGTACATAGCATGGTTTTGGAATTATTGATGCAAATATGAACAAGCAATATTTGATGCCTACAGGAGTCAAGAGGTAACTGCAGATGCACCTGGAGGAGTCACTCAGATGTAATGAGTTAAGTAATAGACCATGCTCTATAACATTTTTTAAATGTTCAGCCACCTTAAGGAATTGTTCAGTTCTTGCAGTGTTATATTTAACAATTAACGCAATTAGTTCTAATCTAAACCTGTTGATGAAACCAATTCCATGTTTAAGGAATTTATTGATGTGTTCAAGTCCATTTGGAAACTTAATTGGGCATTGTGCCCATAGAACTCGGAATGTTTAACATGCTCTGTTGTTGATTGCCTAGATGTTAACAGAGGGGGTTATTTCACATTTATGCAATGTGACTAGAATTTGAAAGTGTTTACGATTGTTTAGGTAAAATAGGGAGTGGCTTTCTCAGGGTGGAAGGTGCTTTAAGAGTTCCAGCTGCAATGTTTTAGTAATGATAGAAGCAATCCAATACTCCTGCCTTTCAGTGAAGTTACAAAGTTTAAACTGCTGTCACAATCAGGAAGAGGATTTGCATCTATAATAGTTTTAGGTTTATTTTAATACCCAGTCTTAAGTGCATTTTTTCTTAATGGTTGCAGTATTAACTGTTGTGGACTAATACATCTGAGTTGAAATTTGCTTTGATGAAATGATGACTGTAATTGTTTTGACCAGTCAGTGTTGGTCTTCCAATATATCTTGTTTGATATTTGTTATTACATGTTGTATGATGTCTGATATAAAATTTGGAGATATACAGATGAAGGCTACAGGCAGAGGCTTGTGTTGACTACACACATAAAACAGCAGACATAATTGCAAGATCAATTTTAAATCACTTGCAATATCCTATTTTTGCTTATAGTTACTGAAGATCAGAGTGTAGCATGTGTGTGCTATGTCTTTAAGAAGCATGTAAGGCTGTGTGTTTGCTAAATCTTTAAGAAGCATGCGAGGCTGTGCGTGCATGTATAAATTCCATACACGTGCAATCCCTGGTGCCATTTTGAAGTAACAGCCAATGTAGAAGCATGTATAATCACAGCAGTTAGTTTGAATATAAGTTACATAGTCATAGTCAAATAAGCTTTACAGTAATGTGTTTGTATAGAATAAAGCTGCTAAACAGAACCTAAGAAAACTTGTTATTCGTGTAACAACACAAAAGTGACATGGTGCCAAAACTGGGATGGAAAAGAACTGTCAAAGGAAAAATATACTTTAAAAATGATCAAAACATGGTAGGTTCAGGTTAAGGCACTTAATCTTGCAGCAAGGAGGCAAAAATGTGCTATTACAGAGTTTGTCTAACTAGAAACAGGAAATGCTTTCATTTTTATACACTTTCTAATAAGACATTACCTACCAAGCTGACGTAGCAAATTACAAGTCTTTTCATCATCACTTGTTGACCATCAGTCTCATGAATTTCTGCTGATTTATCAATTTTTATGAGAAACTTCCTAAGGAAAGCAACGTGGCCTTGGTTACTACCGGTTAGATACATGTTATGTTACCATTCAAAGTACTATGGCTAATTCAAGCACAAAGCTAGCAGTTCATTTCTCTAATAATCCTTTGTCTACATTATCTCTAAGCTTCTGCAGCTGTACATGTTCTCATACTTTGAACAGAGCTGATTGTTTAGAATCATTACATTTACAGAATATAGCATTGTTCATTCATTCGTTCCTGACCTAGCAGATAAGCACCTGCTTCTCAAGTACATTTCCAAAAGGCATAAACATGAATATTGCTGTGCTAGCAATTACTAGGTCAGAGGGCATCTTGCAAGTTTCAGAAAGCACACTGCAGTTTCAAAAATCATCTTTTTCAGTTCTCATATGAAACTCAATTTATATATAAAACAGTGCATATAAAATAGAATGAAAAACATGTTAACTCTTTTAACTACTAATTAGCATTAAGCATAAATACATTAATACATATTTTTCTGACATTTCCCCCCTGTTAATACTTTTTTAATTCTATTTTCAAAAAGAATAAACAGTCTGCTTCTTTTCCTAACCTCTTCCAATCAGGATTTGCAGTTAAGAAAGTCATTCAGTTTAAACTTTATGAAAGTGTTTCACATTCTAGTAGCTCTTCAAATTCAGTACTCTGGTACATAGTCTCAGAAACTGATATGTCTATAAATTCTTTGATTAATTTCTTCATGCAAGGGATTCCACAACAAACACAAACTCCTATTAGGAGTAATCCCACCCCAATGGCAATCAAAATGTTCATTAGGATGGAACCCCACTCCCCAAACAAATTCTGGAAAAAGTCCATCAGAGAGTTTGGGCCTGGTTTGGTCATGGCCGACACTTGCTGAATTACCTCAAGATGGTCATTAATCTCGTGCTGATGATCTGGAATAAACACACAGCTTTCTTCTTTGATTAAAGTGCATGTCCCACCTCTCGCCGCTAAGGTGAAGTCAAGAGCCATTCGGTTCTGGAGCACTACAGTTCTCATTGCATTCAGTTCAACAGTTATCAGTTCAGGAGCAGAAAAAGTTGCATTACTCATCACTTCGAGAAGTTTAGACAGTTTCTGCAGCTCCCAAATCGATTTAACTGCGCCATATGCAGGTAATATACCTGCCCACGATATGACAGCGTCACTCAAGTCCATGTGCGTAAGTTTGGTACCCACACTATGATGGTCTTTCCAGCCCGCCTCGATCTGTCCCACTGGATTCTCAGGTTTTTTAACAGTCTTTTTGGTTACATCTCGGGTATTTCGAATATTTCCCTGAGGCAAGACTGCAGTGTGTCATATGGCCGGGACCAGGTATCCCAAAAAACAACTGCCGGACCAATTTTCAGGTAACCATTTATATGCTTTTTTACCACATACAAAATAACAGTCCTCTACTTTAGTGGTCACTTTGTTACGAAATGACTGCCCTGCATGAAACATTTTCCTATCTATTAGAGATAACTGTTTAAAAAGTATAGGATTATGTTGTACCTGATCAAGAGTCTTATCCATAGATTTAAGAAATGAGTTATAATCTGTACTACAAGATCCACCTAAATCGTTTGCTTTTGTATAACATTTATATTGTACGGTCACATTACACTTGCTCCAACCCACTTGTATGGTATCATTCTTATAAAAACATACAATTCCCTTTTGTGTCACAGGCAAATACAGTGCTACCTTATCATATGCTTTAATAGCTACTGTGTCAAAAAACAGATTTTCCCAGGTCTCATTGACCCCTAGGGGGATAGCAGTCATTAATAACCCCCTGTATGCTGTTGGTATGGTCGTGCAGATCCAGCAGTTCGAAACATTAAAAGTCTCAGCATACACACGTGTAATTGCCTGATAAGTGTTAAAGTTCAGATGCCAGTCTATGTTTGGCCCATCACGTTTAATCATTTCAACTTTTGTGGCAGGAAAAAGGAAAGGCCACAACAAAAAGAACAATGTAATTAGCATAGCTATCAAAATGATCATGCAAGTTTTCTGAGGTTGTTCAATGTCTCTATTCACTCTATACCTGGCCATTTTGTTCTCGTTGTACAACAGTAGCAAGGTTTTTGTCCAGTTCAAAGTTCTTAACCAATTTACAGTGTGTCAAATGAATCCAGGATGCTCGCTCTGTGATCTTGACTGCAGTGGGTGTCGACAGTAGCACCTGGTATGGCCCTTCCCACTTCGGAGAACTCCAGTTCTTTTTCTTCACAATCTTCACCCAGACCCATGCACCTGGGGCTACTGCTGCTTCCGATGGTTTCATTTGCTCTTTATCTGAAACAGAATTTAACTGCAAAAGTTTGTTATTCAAAAATCGCCTCATATACCCTGCATGTGAACTGTCAGCCTCCTGCTCTGCAGACATGAGAGGTTTCCACTGAGGTATATAATATGCCCTCCCAAACAAAACTTCAAAAGGAGTTAATCCCTTTGCATTTGGAACAGTTCTCATGCTCAACAGTGCTAGAGGTAAACAATGCACCCAGTTCTTTTGTGTCTCACTAATCAATTTCCTAAGCTTATTCTTCAACACCCCATTGGGCCTCTCTACTAATCCTGCAGATTGGGGATGATAAGCACAGTGGTTTTTCAACGATATCCCAAAATAGCGACTAAGTTGTTGTATTGTTTGGTTTACAAAATGTGTACCATTGTCACTATAAATCTTTTCCGGTATGCCAAATCTAGGTATAATTTCTTTAACAAGGACCTTTGCAACAGTAGCTGCATCTGGATTTTTAGTTGGAAAAGCTTCCACCCATTTGGAAAACATATCTATAATGACAAGACAGTACTTTTTATTTTCACATTTGTTCAGTTCTATAAAATCCATACAAATGGTATGAAACTGATACGGTGGTGTAGGGAAACTCCCTTGCTTAGGTTTCAATGCCCCTTGTGCATGGTGCTTGTTACAAACATGGCATGCTGCACAAAAATATTTTGTATAATTAGTAAATCCATATGTCGTAAAACACTCGATTCACTAACTGTACCATCCCCCCTGTTGAGACATGGCCCTGCCCATGGCTCAACAAAGCTGCATATCTAAACAAATTAGATGGTAGAATTGGTTTCTTGTCTTTGGAGATGTACAGTCCCTTTTCAAGGATTGCTCCTCATTTTATCCACTTTTGTTTTTCTACATTTGTAGTAAGTGTCTGCATTGTTTTTAACATTTCTAAATATAAAATCTCAGAAGGTTGTAATTCCTCGCTCAAAAGAAAAACTTCTGAAGCTGCCTGTTTTGCAGCTGTATCAGCCCTCGCATTACCTTCTGAAATTCTATCCTGTTGCTTGGTATGAGCTACACATTTGCAAATAGCTACTTTTTGAGGTAACTGAATAGAGTCTAACAAATCTAAAATAAATTGCACATGATTAATTGGTTTACAAGTAGATGTTATCATTCCTCTATTTTTCCACTGCTGCGCAAAAACATGTACAGTAGAGAAAGCATACTGGCTGTCAGTAAAAATATTCACTTTCTTACCTTCTGCTAAGGTACATGCCCTTGTCAAGGCAATCAATTCTGCTGCTTGTGCAGATAAGTTGTGTGGTAGAGACTTCGCTTCTAAAATCTCGGTATCAGAAACTACTGCATACTCCACTAGATTCTGTCCTGTAGGACCCCTCCTGCACAAGCCGTCTACATAGTATGCCACCTCGGCATCATCCAAGGGAACATCTATAAGGTCTTGTCTAGGTAGTGTCTTTTGCTCAATCTCCTGCAGGCAGCAGTGAGGTTTGCCATCTGCTGGGGTTGGGAGTAAGGTTGACGGATTCAAAGTTGTGCATCATTCAATTGTCATATGAGGTTGGCTCAACAGTATAGTCATACAGGAAAGATTTCTAGCAGGAGAAAGATATGATACTTTTTCTTGTAGTAAAATGATTGTGACTGCATGAGGCACTTTCAATGTGAGAGGGTGGAACAACACTACTGAGGCTGAAGCCTGCACTGCCATTGCAGCTGCAACTACTGCTTGTACACAGTGGGGCAAGGATCGCGCCACTGGGTCTAACTGTGTGATGAATAGCAAGCTATGGGGCATTGTCTGTCCCCATGCTGCTGTGCCAACACTGATGTTATATAACCTTACTTACAGTCTACAGTTTGAAAAAATCGCTTATGATAGTTTGGTAATCCTAGAACTAAGGAAGATGCTATCAGTTGTTTTAGCTTGCAGAAGGCTGCTTCTGCTTCTGGTGTCCACTGTAATAAATCCTGTGCTGCAATCGGCTTTTTGAATATCAAATTAGTCAGTGGAGCAGATTCCAAAGCATAATTTGGTATCCAACTCCAACAAAAGTTAGTAGTTCCCAGGAAGAACATCATTTCCTTCTTGGTAGTTGGTCTAGGTGCTTGTAATATTTCTGTTTTTCTGTCTTCATCTAATATTCTGCCTTCTTTGGATATTACATATCCCAGGTATTTAACTTGTTTTCTCCAAAGTTGCAGTTTGCTTTTGTTTACCTTGTGTCCTTGAGTAGCTAAAAATTGTAATAATGCTATGGTATCCACTCTGCATTCTTGCTGGGTGGGGGCTGCCAGCAGAATGTCGTCTACATAAAGTAAAATCTGACTACCTTTCGGTGGGATAAATCCCGCCAGCTTACTTGCCATTTCTTGTGCAAATATCATTGGACTTTCACAATATCCCTGTGGTAATCTCGTATATGTATACCGTTTCCCCTGAAATGTAAATGCAAACCAATGTTGGCTGTCAGGGTGTATCGGTATTGAAAAAAATGCATTGCTAATATCTACCACAGAAAAATACTTCTGCTGAGGTTTCAAATCATTCAATAAGGTCTGTGGATCTGGCACCATTGGTGCCCTGGGTATAACTGTGTCATTTACAGCCTGTAGATCTAGGACCATACACCATTCCCCGTTTGCTTTCCTAACAGGAAATAAGGGTGTATTTCATGGTGAATCGGGAGATTCTATTAAGACTCCTTCCTTAAGTAAGGCTGCTATTATAGGTTTGATCCCTATCTCTGCATCCTTTCTCAAGGGATACTGTCTTCTCTGAGGTCTAAAAGCTGATTTTGGTGTAATAGTAACTGGTCCTGCTGTACGAATAAGTCCTACATCTGATTTCCCTGTTGACCAGAGAGTCTCTGGTATGTCCCGTAAAGCTTTTTCCTCTTCTTCCAGTAAGAGTAATACTCAGCTATCCTCACTGGCCTGTGAGTGCACAGCTGGGTGTGTCTGTGTTATCCAATTCAATTTCTGCTTCTGTACTCCTTGTTCAGAGAGTTCTAACTCTGTCTGTTTTTCCCACCTTGTGACTTTTTCTCCCAAGTCTGCCCACTTCAAATTTCTATTTTTAGTTAAGCTCACATGTGGCAATCGATTAGATTTGTAAAGTGCTAAAAATTCCTGGGGCAATGAACAGCTTATTACATTGTTTCCTTCTGTGTCCCAGTACAAATTTTGTAATACTAGCCTGTTCGCATGATTTTTAAACAACTCTTGCTCATATTCTTTATCAGGTCCTGGTCTATTACAGTAATATAGAGTACAATGCAACAAATGCTGTTTGTCAGTGTCAAGGGAGGGGGATTTACTGATGGCTACATTCATCAGTTCTTCGGTTACTGCCCCTGGACCAGTCATAACCAAGTCCTGGCTGTACCAATAATATGTCTCACCCTCCGGTCGCACTACAAAAGTATCCATCTGTCGCTGTGCTTCCATACCCTGCATGGTTGGGACTACGGTTATGCCAAATATCTGCATTAAGTCTTTGCACAAGAGATTTACTGGGCATTTTGCAGAAACAACAATTTTGCTTTTCTGGGACATTCCTGAAACGGGGTCAGTTATTGCTATATCATGGGAGAGTGGCTCCCGATACAGCTGTCCATTAGCTGCTTTTACTAGCACGTAATCTGGTGATTCTGAATCTTCCGGTAATTTGGAAGGATGTATCAGGGTCCGTGAGGCCCCTGAGTCACACAAAAATTTGACTTCCCTCCCTTCTACCAGAAGCGTAACTTCTGGTTTTGTGTCTGTTAAGTAGAGCTCCAGGCTCAATAATGCTAAATCCAAAATTTCATTTTCTTCATCATCTATGAATTCATGTACATCCTCTACCCTTGCTACCACACTCGCATTTGTCTTTTCCTGTTCGTTCTTATCCAGTGATTCCTGACTATCATATAGTCATTCCTCACCCTCCTTATCTTCCGTAGTTACCTTTTTATTTAGCCTGCAATCCCTTGCCAAATGTCCTTTTTTCCCGCATTTAAAACATTCACCCCTTTTCTTTCTTTCTTCAAAATCTTCTGATCATTTATCAGATTGTTTGTTTCCCTGGGCATTTTTCTTACCCTTTTTCCCGGTTTGTACTACAAAGACTTCTGACCCATCTTCTACTGCAAATACTTGAGCTGTCTTTTTCTTTTTGCTATTAAAATGCCTTTCGGCATGTCTTGTATATTCAAGTAATGACTGTAATCTACTTGTACAATGATCTACCATGTGCTTTGTAATAAAGCTGCTAATGGGAGTAATACTACCTTTTAAGAATGCATTCTTTAGCTGCTGCTCATATGGGGAATCATGTGTTTGATCTTCAGGTATCTGCATTCCGCAATGGTTATTAAAACACTCTAATAATCTAGCATAATATCTATCAACAGTTTCACCTTCTTGTTGTATGCACTGATTAATGCAAGTCCATTCAGCCCTAGGCTTCCATTTTTCAGAGATTCGGTCTGTCAGACCTTTTACTCTGTTATCCAGTTCTGCATTACTATGTGGGAGTGGTCTGAGCTCTGCGTCACGGGGATTCCAGTTGCCACTGATCATGTGCCAATCTGGATCTACAGTTTGTCTAACTACTTTTTCTACTTCTTCTCCATTCAAATGGTAACTTAATCTCATACCCTGTAAGTCTTCTAAGAATTTTCTAAAATTAACTTTCGGATGGGGAATTCCCTCTGTGGCTTTCCGGATATCTTCCGGTGTCCACGGTCTATAAACTAAGAGAGTCGGATCCTGTCCTTCCTGTCCTGCCTGTGGATTTGGTACTTCTATGAGTGGACATATCTCTTCCTCATTCATAGCTTGTGAATTTTTATTCATTTCATATAATTCAATTTCCCCTCTCAAGTTACGTGTTCGAGACCTAGTCTCAATAGGATCCCTGACAAACGGTTTTGATTTTGCAGGAACAGCCGGGTATAGCGGAGGTGGATCAGCTTGACCGCATGCTTCATATTCTGGTAAGAGAAGCGGAGGAGGGGCCGTTGCTATTACCAATTTATTATCTTCTTTGTCTAAAAACATTGCTTTTGAATTTTTAATCTTTTGTTCTCTGCGATTTGCTTCCTCAAGCCACCTATGTGCCTGAGGGACTCCTAATTGCCGTTGCTTTTTTAGCTGACCTTTCCCGTCTGTTTTAAGTTGTCTGATGAGTTTAGTAAGTGCAGGTTTATCTAAATTACCATCAAATTTGTATTTATCAACCCATTTTGTACAGTACTTAACATTATCGGCATGCTGTAATTACATATATTTCGCGTCTTCGGTTAGGGGCGGGTCTTGGGAACTTTTTGTGCACTGATTTCCCATGTTGCCTTAGCTAAGCTGTAAATTGTTACGTAACCCTTCTTATCACGTGGTACCACAGTTTTACACCTTTTCACAGTTTGTCTAGAATAACTGTCTACCTATTATGTTTCCCTGATCTATGACAAGACAGTAACCTTTTTGTCCCTGATCTGCACATGCAAATCCTCCTGACAAAAAACAGTTCTGCAACTAGTCCCTGATCTAAAACAGAAAGAGGTAAATTCCTCCTTACCTGACCCTCCATGAATTGATCCACCGGATCGTTGACTCGTCCTCCAATCCCAGATCAGAAACAGTGGCTGGCCTCTTTCGAACAATTCAGTCGGAGGTCTTTCAAAACAGAAGAGCCGATTTGGCCTCTTCTCCATACGGGTACATGCCACCGGGGCCCAATTCTGACCTAGGCCTAGAGCGAGAGGTACTTTCTGGTCCGAAGGACCAAACTGTCAAAGGAAAAATATACTTTAAAAATTATCAAAATATGGTAGATTCAGGTTAAGGCACTTAAATCTTGCAGCAAGGGGACAAAAACGTGCTATTACAGAGTTTGTCTAACTAGAAACAGTAAATACTTTCATTTTTATACACTTTCTAATAAGACATTGCCTACCAAGCTGACATAGCAAATTACAAGTCTTTTCATCATCACTTGTTGACCATCAGTCTCATGAATTTCTGCTGATTTGTCAATTTTTATGAGAAACTTCCAAAGGAAAACAACGTGGCCTTGGTTACCACCGGTTAGATACATGTTATGTTACCATTCAAGGTACTATGGCTAATTCAAGCACAAAGATAGCAATTCGTTTCTCTAATAATCCTTTGTCTACATTATCTCTAAGCTTCTGCAGCTGTACATGTTCTCATACTTCGAACAGAGCTGATTGTTTAGAATCATTACATTTACAGACTATAGCATTGCTCATTCATTCGTTCCTGACCTAGCAGATAAGCACCTGCTTCTCAAGTACATTTCCAAAAGGCATAAACATGAATATTGCTGTGCTAGCAATTACTAGGTCAGAGGGCATCTTGCAAGTTTCAGAAAGCACACTGCAGTTTCAAAAATCATCTTTTTCAGTTCTATATGAAACTCAATTTATATATAAAACAGTGCATATAAAATAGAATGAAAAACATGTTAACTCACTTAGCTTGTAATTAGCATTAAGCATACACACATTAATACATATTTTTCTGACAAGAACAAAACATTTGGAGCGATGAGATGTAAAGGAGACAGCGTAGGTAACACCAAGAGAAAACAGTGCGAACATAACCAGAAGGAATGGTAATGAAAAGCAATACAAGTTATTTACTCAATGCAAAGAGGCAAGAAAATGCATTAAAAGAGCATAAACCACATTATCTGGCAAGCGAAAAGCTCAAAATGTTTAACTAAAGAAAATGTTTAAGATAAAAGTGTTTGATAAAATGAATGTGCTAAAGTACAAAACAAGCAGGTTTAAGGCATAACTCTGTTTGTTTTACTCTAAACATGCACAAAGAATGTACACTAGGTTTAAACGAGCACAAATAATAAATGAGAAAGAAAACGAGCACAGGATAAAAAAAAAACATGAAAAAAATAAAGCAAGGCGACTGTTATGTAGGGGAAAGTGCTGTGTTTGGGCATAACTATGACTTTACTTACTTTTTTGATATCAAAGTCATTTGAAGTATCTCCGAGTGTAAACGTGTTTATAGTGTGTGCTTATTACTGTGCATGTATTTCAAAGAGTTCAGTGTGTGAAGAGTGCAATTATCTTGTGTAATTCAATTGAAGCATGGCTGTTTAAAGAAAAGTTCTTGTGATGGGTGTGGCTGTTCACAGAGTCTGCCATTACAGAGTGCTTTCTTGTACTGCAAAGAGTTGTCTGTCAAGGTGCTGCTGTTTTGGAGACCTTTCAATATATTGCATTTAGTCATTTACAAAGTGCATATACCTCAAAAGGCATTGAATTTGGGCAACCAATTCTGATTATTTGCATTGTGCAATTCTAACAAGTTTCTTGTATTAAAGAAAGGTATTGCTTATAAAAGATTACAAAAGTATTTCAGTGGTCATGAATTGCTCAGTTGCACTGCAAAGTTCTCGAATGTTTCTTAAAGTGACAACTTTAATAAGTGATAATGCATGATTACTCCATGCTTGCCTCTATCAATAAATTTCCAAGCAACTACATTTGTATTTTTGCCTTTACTTATTGAAATATATAAAAGCATTGCAAAGTCTGAGGAAGTATTCTGGTACGCTCCATAAACCGGTAAATAAGCTGAAAAGCTATTCCACGTCATCGAAAAAGCTAAAAAACTATTTCATAAAGCACAGTGAAGCATTAAAAAATTTGTAAAGGTATTTTGCAAAGTGCAATAAAGCATCGGGGAGCCAAACAGGTTTATTTTGCAAAGTCCAGTCAATTGAAAGCACTACGTGGTTATTCATTCGCATAATACTGATAAGCGCAAAGAAAGAGAGTATAAAAAGTTGTAAAGAAGAAAAGTGTTAACCAAATTGAATGATCATGCCAATTACTTATGCACACACACACACACACACACACACACACATATATATATATATATATATATATATATATATATGGGTCCCCTTGACTTGATCGACACGCCAAAACACCGACGCTCAGAAGACCGACTCAAGAAGACCGACGAGAGAGATGATCGACAATGTGAAATCCTGACAGCCGAAACACTGACATGGGCAATGTGTGAGCGAGAGTCGGTAAGTGTGCGATAGTGAGGGATTTAGCGTTAGGGAGGGGACAGGTAAGTGTGAGATAGTGAGGGATTTAGGGTTAGGGTGCGGGAAAGGTGAGTGTGCGGTAGTGTCAGACTTAGGGTGCGGGTAAGGTAAGTGTGCGATAGTGACGGAGTTTAGGTTTAAGGGCGGGTTAGGGTGCGGGTAGGGTAAGTGTGCGATAGTGACGGACTGTAGGTTTAGTGGCGGGTTAAGTGAGTTAGGATTAGGGTGCGGGTAGGGTAAGTGTGCGGTAGTGTCGGACCTTAGGGTTAGGGTTACGGTTAGTGCATGTATAGTTGTGTGTAATGTGTAGTTTACGTTTTGCGTGTCGGTGTTTTGGGTGTCAGTGTTATGGTGTTCGGTTTTGTGCATTTTCGGTCTTTTGGTGTTTTGGGTGTCGGGTTTGTGGCATCTCGTCGTTGTGATAGGGATCCATATATATATATATATATATATATATATATATATATATATATATATATATATATATACTGAAAATGGACATATATCCAGTTAGACTAGCCCAGTCAACAAACGTAATAAAAAATAAATATATGTGTGTGTGTGTGTGTGTGTGTTGTGTTGTGCAAGCTGAATCCAGAGAAGACCGAGAGTGTTTAACGCACAAGTTCAGAGTAATGTGCAACCCCCAGATGAACATTACATTAGAGGCATTTGTTTTACACAAAAAATCAGAAGCCACATTTGCAGCTTATATAACTGACTTGAGGAACAAGGCCAAAACTTGTCAGTTTGGTGACTTGAAAGATGAGCTGATAAAGGATAGACTTGTATATGGTATTTATAGTGCTGCTTTGAGGAAAATTTTGCTTTGTGACAGTGATTTGACATTAAGTAAGGCAAAAGAGATTTGACACAATCATGAGGTGACAGAAAAGCACACAAACATGCCTCCAAATGCCAAAAGCATGGTTTCAGTAAGCT
Organism: Protopterus annectens; assembly: GCF_019279795.1. Classification (NCBI taxonomy): domain Eukaryota; kingdom Metazoa; phylum Chordata; order Ceratodontiformes; family Protopteridae; genus Protopterus; species Protopterus annectens. The sequence goes on from NC_056728.1 coordinate 961,248,503, forward strand.
CCAGAGCAAACAGTATGCAATGCGTGGCAAGCAGAAACAGGCCTAAGCAAATGGCACTTTCTTCGGAATTCCTATGGTTGCTAAGTATTCCAGAAAGTTCCAGAAGTGCAAGCTCCACCGCCATTTCAGTGCCATACAAGAATGAGTCAGCAAAACCCAAATCTAGCTTCATTGTAAACTGTTGAAACTGTGGTGCAAATCATGAATCTAAAAGAGAGAAATGTTTAGCATATGGTCAGCAGTGCCATAAGTGTAAAAAATGGAACCACTTTCAAAAGGTTTGCAAATCACTAAAGCCTCACAGTTGTAAAGAAAGGTCATACAAGCAATCAAGTTCATCAAGTAGAGCCAAAACAATCACCTTTCTACGTATATGGTGTATCAGTGCTGGGGAGAAAGAGATGACGCAGTAAGCTTATTAACAAGGAGTGAAGTGTTTTGCACAGTTTGGATCAATGGGAAATCCACAGAGTTCAAAGTAGACACTGGATCAAACTGCAATGTTATATCAGCAGATACATTTACAAAAGTAAGAACCAACAAACCACTTAATGTAACCAGCAGTGTGAGACTTGTTGCATATGGAGGTGAAGAAATTCAAACCGAAGGTTCAGTAATACTTCCTTGTTATTTGGCTGAGAACTGTTACAACTTATTATCTTATGTAGTCCGACAACCAGTGCAATCTATTAGGTCTCAAAGACAGTTTGAGAATGAATCTACTTTCTTTTGCTAAAGAATTTCATCATGTGAGTGCAGTTCTGATTTCAAGTTTTGCAGAAGTCATTTTCTCAGGGGATGCTGATGTTTTTGGTGACAAGTTGGGCAAGCTTCCAGTTGTGTATTTTATGAAATTAGACCTCAAAGTCACTCCAGTGGTCAGACCAGCAAGAAGAGCTCCGATAGCAAGATAAAGTCAAAGCTCAGTTGGACAAAATGGTGCAGCAAGGTGTGATTTGTCGAGTCACAAAACCAACTGAACCGGTATCATCCATGGTAGCTGCTCACAAGAAAGGCTCAGACGAAATCAGAATATGCAGACCCTAGAGATTTGAGCAAAACATTAAAGAGGCCATATCATCCAATGTGCACCATAGAGGAAGTTGCATCCAAAACAGAAAAATACAGTGGCATTTGGTATTAAAGCTGCAGAGTTTATTTTGGCAAGTGATGCTTGATTGCAAATCCTCATTTCTAACTATTTTTAGTACTCCGTTTGGCAGATACAGATTTCTAAGGATGCCATTTGGAATAGATTCTGCAAGTGAGGTTTTTCAGCATGCAATGGAACAAATTTTTTTAGGTTATCCTTGTGCCATAATAGTAGTTGATCTAGTAGTTGGAGGCAATGGCAAAGCAGGGCATGACAGAAAGTTCTAGATAGGTTACTTCTGGAATTCTGAACTTGTACTTCAGAGGATTGAGCTTCAAATTTACTTCACGTGCTCTACTTGGGACATTTGTTTACAAGTAACCGCTTTAAAATAGCTGTTTGTTTGGTTGGGTCGGGTTTTGAGATCAGCACCAGATAATGCCCAAAAAATGCTATAAACTCTGCACATCCTCAACTATTTGGGCAGGTTTATATCAGATTTCAGTGAGTTGACAGCATCGTTAAGAGAGCTAACATGAAAGATTGTTGTATGGTCATTGTTACATCCTCATCTGAAGGCTTTTGATGACTTTAAGCAGAGAATTGCGACCTCCCCCTTACATTAAGGTACTATGATGTGAATGAACCAGTTGTCCTATCCTGTGATGCTTCTAATTTTGGCCTTTGTTATAGATGCACAGGCTACTGGTCTGCCCTCTTGTAGAATAACTGCACACTTACTCAAACTGAGATGCATTATGCTTAAACTGAGAAAGAACTTCTAGCAATAGTTTTTACATGTTCCAAGTTTCACGATTATATTTATGGTCAAGCTATTCAAACTGATCCTCAGCCTCTAGTTACTCTTCTAAAGAAACCTATGAATTTTGCTGTGGCGAGACTACAAAGCATGATGCTTAAATTGCAAAAGTACAGTTTCAAAATGGTCTACATTAAAGGTATATTATTTTATCTGGCTAATACTTTATCCAGTACTTTTCTGTTAATGAGGCAACAGCTTTTTTGGCCTCGTTAACGTTTTTTGTCCTATGGAAAGTATATATTATATATATATATATATATATATATATATATATATATATATATATATATATATATACACACACACACACACATGCATTTCTTTCATAATGTGTGTATAAATACATAACACGTGTGTAACTGTTTGTACACACACATCAGCTCTCATTCTCTCTACTTCCGGTTTTGTTCCTGATTCTGGAGTTATCAGGAGCATTCTTCTCTCGTTAAAATAACAAGTTGACTTTGCCTTGTAAATTTAAGGTCAGAATTTCTAACTGATGACTTGGTAAGGGAATTTATCCAGCTCCATTCCAGTCCAAAATCAAGTATGACATAACTGTTAATGTCCGTGACAGACTTTTCAGTGGCATTCCTTTACACCAAACAGCCATTATTTGGCATTGCTTTCAGCAGTAGCCTTGTCAGTCCATCAGCTGGAAATTGCTGTCAGGGGATAGTGTGGAAGCGTGAGGGCACATCCGTTACGTCTGAATTTAATTTTATATGACTGAAATATATACACACCTTTTTTGTGGTCATCTTTATTTTTTTTTTTTTTTTTTTTTTTTTTTTAGTAAGGGGTCTGCCGTAAATCAGAAAGTAATTGTGGAGCAATAACCACGGCAGAAATCTGGAAGGTTTGAGAATGGAATTTCAGTTATATGTGCACGGTGCTTAATTTACCATGTCACTATTTTCCACAAATATAAATATTTGGCTTGGTTCTGGAGCTATTATAAGCACCATTAAATATGGTACCAATACAAGTAACTCCATATCTGCTGCAGGAGGAGGAAATACATTCCCGTAGGACAAAAACAATTAATGAGGCCAAAACAGCTGTTGCCCTGTTAATAGAAAAGTACCCTTTATCTGTATTGCCTAGAAATATAACAAAACTGCTTGATGCTCTAATGGTGGAAAAAATTATGCACTGACTTTGCATCAATGAGTTGAGAGATCACACTTTGACTGATTCAATTTCACAAATGCCCAATCAGTACATCAGTGTCGGATGACCGTCAAAACAATCTAGTGTATCACCTGAGGTGCAATCATACTTGCCCTACAGAGATGAATTATTGATGGAAGATGGTATCATTTTCAAAGATCCTAAGTTCTTCCAGCTACATTACAGCATGATGAATATGTTCAGATTTTGCATCGTGGCCACCCAGGTTTATTATCCACTAAGAGAAGGGCTAGAAAACTAGTATTTTGACTTTCATTATCCAAAGACATTGATAGTGTTCTTTCTTCTTGTTTGATATGTAATATTACCAGAGCACATTTGCAAAAAGAACCACTTCAGCTAAATCAAATACCTGAACTACCTTAGTGTTGATTACTGTTGCAACTGCTATCTTTGAATAAAATAGACTATTTAGTTTTGGTAGACTCTTACTCGGACTGGTTTGAAATTGATCTGCTACCAAACTTAACCTCAACAGCTATTATCACTTAGCTTAAACATAATTTTTCAGTTCATGGTAGTCCTCACAAACTTTATTCTGACAATGGTACTCAATTTACTAGCTAGTTGTTTCAGTAATTTGCGAGAGAATGGAACTTTGTACATGTCACTAGTAGTCCTGAATATCTTCAAGACAATGGTCTAGCTGAATGTGCAGTACAGAGTGCAAAGTAATTACTTGAGGTGCAACAATACTGATGTATTATTGAATTTACTTAATCTCAGAAACATACCTCGTGGCGATATTCTTGGCTCACCTGCTCAAAGACTACTTTCCAAACAAACTAGAATGATGCTACCTATTTCATCAAGTTTGTTGCAGCCTAACTGTAAGAACAATAAAACCATCAAGGCTCAATTGCTGAAGCATAATATCCAGAAATCTAGTTATGAACACTTGTCCTATATGGACAGACTCAAAAAACTCCAACTTTTCTCTGTCTCATGTCACCTACTTAGAGGCGATCTCTGCTTGACTTACAAAGCCATGTCTGACCCAGCTCTGTTAGAAATACATCTAAAGAAATCCCAGTCCCTTCGCACCACACACTTCAATGACCTCAACCTCATTACCACAATCAACAGAACATGTTGGAGGGATAGGTTCATAACCCAGAGACTGCCCATGCTATAGAACAGACTTCCCATACATGTCAAGCAGAGCACCTTGCTGACCCTCTTCAAGAGAAATCTTGGTGATTGAATGGGAAATAGAAAATTCACCCCAGGGATCACTCCACTGGCTTTACTTGACAGAGGCACTGGGAACTAAGGTTGGGTGGCACGATGCCAGGGTAATCCTATGGGCTAGGCTTGTAAAGGCTCCAGGGCCATTAGCCCAGTACACAATTATGAACCAATTTGGTATGCAGATATAACTGTGATGCTGGCTAAACACTTCATTATGTAAAGCTAACTCCACATTTATTCAGTGCGACAATACATTACAACATACAGAAGTAATACAAGCCACTCAGTGGTGCACTATAGAGATATTAATTTTTTCCAAACTCTGTCATCAGCCTTACAAATGAGCTTGTCAAAGTATTAGTGCATACATAATTATTTAGAGGTTTTGAACTTAGAAGAGGAATTAGAAGTGGAATTAGCAGTGGTCTATGGTGCTCCATACCAACCTTTGTACAAAATACAGACGTATTCTGAATCGGATTAGAAACAGAGCTCTTTATAGAAGTGTGTTAGGTGTCATGATTTACAAATTTGTCATGATAATTACAGTAAATTACTTATATGTATGATACAGGTATCTTTTTCACAAGAAATGTAATTCAAATGACTGTCATGTGAATTTTCAGAAGGGTTTCAATCAGGGTGTTAATAGACCAAATTTTTTTCAAAACTGGCTTCCACAGAAGTCTGAAAGGATGAACATGAGACACCTAGATTCAGGACAGGGGCAGAACCAGTCCTCTTCCTCACACACACCGACTGAAAGAGGGGAAACCCTGTTATCCTTGATAGTTATTGAAAGTGTGCGCGATGTTATTGGAAATGTGTTTTATATTGTCAGTTACACAAACATTATAACCAAAGAACATTTTTCTCTTTTTTCCAAACAATTAAAATGTGTAAAATTTGTAGCCTCCAAAAATTTTGATTTAGTTGACACTCTAACTGAAATCAAACTTAGCACTTTTCCTTCTGAGGTATTGAGTGTTACCAAAATCATCCAAAATCACAGCAGTACAGTAGTTTTATCTTTGAAGTAAAGTACTTTTAATCTCCCATTGTACCTCACCTTAGTAGTTTTGGAAAAAGCCATTACTGATGACACTTACAAACTTCAAGTCAGATGTAATAAGAGGTTTCGTTTTTATAATTTAAACAAAGAAGAAATGACAAACGTATTCAGATTGTGAAACCTGATAAAGGTGGAGGGATAGTTTTATTTGACTGCTTGAATTACTCAAAAGCTATATATGATTTACTTAATGACTGTGAAACTTATTAATTTCATTAATAGAGTCCGGTGATTATTAGCTATCAAAGAATTGATTCCTACATTGAAGACTACTTATTAAATCAGAGAATTTCTTTGGATATTTATAACATTTTGAAGGTTAAGAATCCAGTTGTAGCCACTATTTTTGGAATTCCTAAAATTCACAAAAACATGGAGAACCCACCCTTTAGCCCCATAGTGGCTGGGCGGAGAGTAAGACTTGCCCCATAGGGTAATTATTGATAGATGGCTTAAACCAATTATAGTAAAGTTGACCACCTTATTATAGATTCTTGTGACTTTTTAGGAAGTTTAAATGATGACCTTTGGTCCAAAGATACATTTTTTTTTACCATAGATGTGGTCAACATTTTTAACGAAGGACAAAGGTATGGATTATTTTTATGATAGTTTATTAAGATATACTTCAATTGATTATGACAAGATTAATCTGATTAATGATTTAATGGCTTTAGTTTTAGATAATAATTTCATTTTTTCTTGAATGTGAGTATTTTAAATAGAAAAAATGCATTGCTATCGGGGCCTCTTGTGCCCCCATTTATGCTAATTTAGTGCTTTGAGATTGGGAATGTAATCACATTTTTGAAAAAAAATTAAATATTTTAGATATCTGTATTAAATTATATGTTAGATACCTATGGCATTTTTAGAGTAAGAAATTAATAATGTTATGAATTATATTAATTCATCTTATTTAAAATTTACACAGTTTTAAGAAGGATGATATTCATTACTTTGATGCAATGATTTATAACACAGGAATAGGCTTTAAATCTTATATTTATGCAATTCCTATTTGGAATTTTTGAGTTGCCATCCACTTAGTCAAAAAATTAACATTGTTAAAGGTCAATGTATTAGGGCTACCAGGATGACCTTACAGTTTGAAAATTGAGCTTTGAGTTATTGTAGATATATTTTTAGCTTATGGTTATCCACCAGCTCTAGTTGAAGACATCAGAGCATATGTTGAGTCCAATTGGAGAACCTATAGTCTTTACATCTTTCTGGGAAAATATGTGTTTCATAATTATTCACAAAATACTCGTAAGGGACCACAGTTGCTAATGCTGGTGGAATCCCAGACTATGGAAACAGTATGAAGCAAGGAAGTTTATGGGTAGCATACTTCATAACTCTATCTACAATCCTACCTCACAATTGTCCAGATTTATTCATTAAGGATTGAAGTCAGAAAATTATGATAAGCATTAAGAGTTTCAAACTTCATAACCTTCAGAAAATTCATGCTAATGAAAAACCTGTTATTTTACCAACTATGTAAGAGCCATTATCCCCCATTGTTTATGGCTTTGTCCAGATTTCTTGCTCCAAGAGGTTGAACGGTACAACTGAAACATCCCATATGGTGTTGCTACAGAGTTGAAACATGTTCAACGTAGGATTCAAAATGTCTTCTCATGGTGCTATTAGTCTGTGTTTCCACAGTGCAACAAACCTAAGCACAGAAGCATAATGGACAGCAGACTAATGTGGGCAAAGACAACAATGCAAGTTTTTGCCATAAGTTGTGAACTGCCATTTCGCATCAGGCACTATGGTTGCTCAGTGTCAGGCATTATGCAAATGGTGCAGAGAGCGATACCACAGAAGTGGGGTATGGATGGGGGAGGGAAGATAGTCATAAAAATGTTTATTAGCCACCTCTGGCCATCTTTGCTGTGTGCTGCTCTTAGGTTTGTCAACATAACTATTTCTTGCTCTGTATCAAAGTGTTTTGAATAGACAGCAATCAGATTAAGACAGTAGCAGGATAATGGTGTGTTAATAAAATATGTAGCCAACACTTACAAACAAAACAGTCCGCTATTAATAATGAGCATTATCTCAACACACCATATAGGAACTCCTACTTCACAAAGTTAAAATCACACATTTGATAGGAGAGGTGCAAAACACTGATGCAAGGGAGAATATCGGCATCAGCCTTCATCACAGTAATGACATAACAAGGTGCACAATATGTCTGGCAGCCTAATATGCTAGATTAAATGTGTCGTAATAGTGCAGTGGTTAAGCTCATTTGCATGAAGATAGCTGGACTAGAGTGGATGATGGCAAAATCTGACCAGGTTTTGCAACAGGATGTTAAACACCATCCAATGTCACTCAGTATTGGTGCTCAGTGCCAAGCTGTGCATATATGAAGTGTGTGTGAAAAAGGGGTAGATAGAATAGTTGTAAAAATGGAGGGGGGCAAGCAGAGGTCAGGACAAAGAAAAGAACAGATGAATGTAGAAGATGGTGGCATGACTATAGCTAACCATTTGCTCACAAGCTAAATGTAAACTTATAAACAGAATTAGAGTTAACACTTCAGGTCTGCTGGGTGACAACAGAATATTGCATAGCCAACTGGAAAAAATCAAGTGCGTTAAGTAGACACACAGGTAAAGTGGACAGCTATGTAAGGGGAATATTTTTTGGGGGGTGGCACATGCCTTTTTTTTTTTTTTTGTAGGAGGACTGTTGTGGAAGGTGCTTAGGAATAAAAGTGTTAGGTGGGTAGGGTAGGTAGTAGGTGCAAACATGTAGGACATACAAGAGAGAGTGATGGAGAGGAGTACAAAAGGTTAGGGAACACCATGACTGGGAATAGGTAGGGGACATCGGAGATGCACCAACATCCATTGTGACAATCTAGTCCTCATCCTCAGACTTGTCATCTCCATTTCCTGTCACAGGTCATTTGATCAGTGCTAGATGTGGCACAGACTTTGTAATTTGATGCAGGACCATTCCTACTCTGCTATTTAGGGAATGGAGGCCCCTGTCCATGATATCCTCCACAATTCTCCTGATGGGTGAATTATGACATCCAGTACTACTCCTAGTGGGTAGCACTTGCACCAGTAACTTGGGCAGAACTACCTGATGCATTTGGAACAGGAAGTGCAGGAATTGTGGAGGCAACAGTTACAAGTTATGTCCAGATGTACTTGGTGTCTGTGCTGCCTGTAGCGGTGCTGTTACAGCAGTCTGTGGAAGTATGGTGGGCCGAACCAAACCCCAAAAGTCAGTCTAATTCCCTGCACTAATGGTCATTCATGTTGCAGCAGTAATGTTTCAAAAAAGAGAGAGTGTCAGAGGAGACAAAACACAGATAACATCAATGCCATGTCATATTTTTTCAGTACATAAATATGACAACTGCGTTCACCTTTGCCAAAACTAGACATGATTTAGCAGCATCAATGTGTCATACAATCCATAAATTTCAGTGCTATTATAAATATGGAAACAGTTACTTTAGTATGCCATATAAAATATATGCATTCCATTTAAATAACTCCATTTACAAAAATGGAATTTTTAATATAATTTAATTAATTTCTACATTCTATTCTACAATAGTCAATTCCTGCTGCTGAGAATTGAAACTGTGCACAGATAGGTTGATGTACTCATTGCCTAATGCAGTCATCAAGAGCTATTGGAGCAGCTGTATATGCTTGGTATAAGCGTTAGGTATGCTGGTTCATGTGGACTGACACCTTAAAAAGTATGGCTTGGCTTTGCATTCATACCGGATGCATACTTACTGCATGCTTCTCTGAGAGAGCCAGTCCTGATGATAGGTCACTCTGTTCAGGGAAATCATTTCAGCAGCTGTAAAGAACAGTAAAATGACATAAAACGAGGAATAATGAATAAATGTATTGGCTGTCAAATCCATGCCATGTCATTAACTGGTGACAGGTCACTGTACTTGCACAACTCAGGGGTGTTTGCAGTCCTAAATTCACCCTTCCATTAGCTCAGGAGGACCTGTTTACACCTCTTCAAGTCACTGTCCACTCCCCAATGCGCAAGCCATTCCAAACCTTAACCTTGTACTGAGACCTGGTAAAGTCCCCTTGCAGAAGCCTACTGCTGTAACACTTCAATTGAAGAGCCACAAAGATCTTGAAGTCCTCTTCATGCCACCTTTGAGGTCTAAGTGGAGCACCATCCTCACCTTTGCCTGCATTTCTTCTGAAGTACACCTAGAATTGTGCGACTGAATTGGTGCCCAATTCAGATCTCGCATATAACAAACTGGATGCAATGACACTCAGCCTTGCCAGCTGTGTTTACCAAGCTATTTTGTATGTTCTATTTTGCAGAGACACTGGGAATTATTCCTTCAAAATACAATGGTCTGAAATATGGCAGTAAAATTTGGCCATTTGTAATTTAATCATGTTCCACTGCAAAATAATGAAAAGCTGTATATTTTTATAACCATTGTTGCTTAGAGGTAAAATGTTATGAACTGGGATGTAATGAGTTATCGGGACATACCTAATACAAAGACTGAATAACTCCACCTAGGAATCAAACCCACGTGTAAAAAGTATAAAATTGCACATGTTGCATATTAGCTGCAAATGTCACAGATGATCTTTAAGTTGTAAATCGAGGTATACAAATTTCATTTTGAATAGAGATGTGCTCGAGAGATGCCTGTGTGTGTGTGTGTGTGTGTGTGTGTGTGTGTGACTAATTACTCATGGTACTGGAGATCTATGTTAAAGGCAGTCTTTGAGATTGCAAATACATTTCCTATGGATGGAGTTCCATGAAATGAGTAATACATGTTGGAGTGGGTTCCATATATAGATACATTCATGACATACTGTCCTACTCACAATTGTACATGATGAGTCATACTAAATTTAAATTCATATTGTGTACTTTATATTTAATGCAAGTGCATTTTACATTAACTACAAGCATAGTTATGCTCAACATAATAATCTAGATTATGTGTGTAAATTATGAGTGGGTTGCCAACTGCAACCAGCTTATCTTGACATGGAGAGTGGGGTTGAAAGTTGGTATACTGGTTAAGGTGTTTACTTCACAGGCACAAGGTACAGGGTTTGATTCTTAACTTTGAAAGGGAAGTTGGCTAAGCTTGGAATGGCCCACAAGGGCAGCTAGCCTAGTACTTAACCTATGAACCTACAACATGATAACATGCACATTAAACATCACTACTTTCACACAAATAGTACCTCTCTAGATTAGAACCATGAAACCATGGCATTAACATGACATACTGGTAATTTCACTATTTGCCACATACATAAATATATTTATTATAAGAGAAAGTAGATTACATATATTCTTTCTGTGTCATTGTATCACTTTATACTAAGGCCCCAACATAAGCATTCTCTCACACTTGTCCTTTTGTAATTTTTCAGTATATATGTATATGAATGGGATATTTGCAACAGTTAAGCTAATAATTCCAGTCACAAAAGTAACATGGTTTCAGTGCTGCACCATGTTCTTCTCTTTTGTTCATGAGCGGTATTCTTTTTATGCTTTTCTAACACGAATGCAATGCCCTTGGATTCATTTTGAGAATGTGCATTTTCATATTTTAAATGCATATGCATTACAGACATTTTACTCAGAGGAACAGTTAGGTCATAACTATTTATTAATACAATTGTTACAAAGGTCATCTCCAAAGTAAGTTAATATAATTCCCTTGACTTTTTGGCAACGTTATTCTCCCTGTACACCCCAGTAAGTGTACATCAAAGTGGAAGGAGTATGAAACAATTATTCCTGCAGTAATACTAATCATTCACATTTGCAAGCCCTTAGGAAGAAATGTTTCTCAATTATCTTGTACTGCTAGGTGTATATGCATAGCATTTTGTAGGTACTCAAACCATGTTTACCTACTCAGCACTTCTTGCAGATTGAGTGATTAATGAATGATAATGAGTTAACACCTGACTGCATATTCACAGAGCTTAAAAGAGTTAATCTTCACTATATAAGCTCACTGTGTTGGTAAGGCACTTGTATTTTAGTAGGAGAGCCTGCTTGGATCCTAGACATCAATACTGCTGTAATTGCAGTTGCTTGGGTACTTTCATACAAATTCCATAAAGGTATGGAGTTGTTTGCATTCATACAACTCACCTTGTTAGTGCAAGAAATCCGCACAAAGCCTGACAAAACGGGGGGGATGGCAAAGATCCAAAAAATAGGGACAGTTAAATAGCGCTCTTAAACACTGTTATTCTAGCAACTTTCTTAGTTTATGTGTGTTACAGAATAACTTGTTTGTATTTAATGACAGTATTTATTGGCAGAAGCATGGCATTGCTATGGTCACATCTTGTACCAATAGCTATGCCAATGCTGTCCTAGTGGAATGTGAAAATGCATATATTTTTAATGGACCATTTAGTCTACAAGTGGCATTTTACTGACATTTTTTTTTTGCTCTGGGAAGGCTCTAGAGAGTCTTAGAAATCATAGATGAAAACCTTAAATAAGAACTGGTGTTGTTTTATGTACTCTTTAAAAGCATTATGAGAGTTCAGTAAACTTTTTGGATGCGAGTGTTTTACTAGACTTGGAAGGTAATATAGTTAGGAACCTTGTTATTGTAATCATTTTTTACACAGAAGTAGTATGCACCCCACCCATGTGTTCAAAAGTGTAGTTAATAGCCAAATGTTTAGAGCATCTAGACTAAATGCCCAAGACACAGAATTTGTACAACAAACCCACAATTAGAGACAGCTTTGTTGCTAAGGTTATACCAAGAATGATATTTGTGAAAGTGTTAAATTAGTTACAGACTTAAGGAATAGTAGAGCTAGACCTTATGGTAGGAAATACATTAGAAATACAGGTACATCTGAAAACACCCAAGATAAACTGAGGGTATGTTTATACTATTCCAGTGATGTTAAGTGCTATAAAGATATTATTGAGAAACATTGGAAGGTTTTGACCACTGATGATACGATTAGGAATATCATAGATGATAGACCCAAGTTTGTTTATAGGAATATGAAATCTCTGAAACGACTGATTGGTTGACCCATTCCTACTTTTCTTAGTGACACAATGTGCGAGGTCATGTGGACACTGTAAATGTTCTCAGTTTATAGACAGTAGTGGAGAATTTAACCATCCTGATCAAGGAGAATCTATAAATTTGATGTTTTGGCCACATGTGAAACTACCCATGTAGTTTACCTAGCTTACTGCCAAATTTGTTTTAAATTCTATGTGGGTAAAACTGACAGTGTCTTTGATTCTCTCCCTAAGGGTCCTGTTACCATGTGAATAAGGGCAGTGGTGCAAGTGCCCTTTCCAAACATATATTAAGAACTGATGCTTCTCACTTTTTGTAGATTTATGGTAATAGCACATGTATATGAAGATATTAGGAAAGGTGACATCAATAATTTGACAGAACAAACAGAATCCAAATGGATAATTAGGTTGAGGGGGGACTTTGGGCATGGCCTGAAGACCGAGGCTCAAAGGTAGACCTTTGAGTAAGAAATAAATAATGAACTTGTTGCTACTGATTTACATTATATTTTTAGAAGCACATATATATTTTTTGAATTTATACATGTTTACATTTTTATACACATTTTTTTTTCTTTTTATCAGTATTTTTATTTATATTTATAAATGTTTGTTGTCATGTAACAATGGTTGAAAGGAATTAACATTTTTATATGAATTATCTACTAGCAGTATACCTTTTAATATCAATTATGGTTAGTCATGTGATGTGCTGGATCAAGTATTTAATGGACTTAGTTTGTGCTTTAGTATACATCTGATGAAATAGCTTTGCTACAAAACTGCTTCTATACTTGGTTTATTCTACATTAAACGGAAGTTAGAAATAAAACACAGAAGGATCCAAGGACAGCATATGGCACATTTGTTTGTATTCCTTTTCATCCCACAGCTCCCAAGAAATCTGGTCCATGTAAACCAGCATTTGCAGAAGCTGAGGATGAGGTGATAGTACAGGCATCAATAGACTTTGATGACAAATGTATCTGGTCGCAAGTAGTAGATGTCGCCACAGAAGGAGGCCATGGCTGTGATTATGGCCAGATGAGATGAGTTAACGATCACCAAAGTAAAAAAAAAAAATAGCCACTGTTATAGCATAGGAAAGGAGAGATACTCAGTGGTCCTGCAACTGAACCACCACCACCACTACTGGCTGAATGAGAGCAGTTCCTGTCCTCTGTTAGGGATCTGGACAGCTCATTGGGGTTTCCAGTGTAGTCACTTGACATATGTGCTGAGGTAGAAGACAATCAAAGTATGTCTACTGGTAAAGCTCCACATACGCCATATTAATAATGATCTTTAACATGCACAGAATAAGAGAGGGGTGGGGGAAGGTGGATTGAAAAGGGTGGGGGGAGTAGAGAGAAATGAGACAGATATAAGTGTACACAATCTTTCTTAATATGTAGATGTAGTTGATGTTCACATTTATTGTTTCATTTACATTACAAAGCTTATCAGCCTTCTTATATTTCTAGTTGGTCTGTCTAGTCACATCTGGTACTGAATTTCCATGATCACCTGCAAATAGTATGGCCTTAAAGAAACTTTATATACAGTAGTAGTAATAAGAAAAAGTTAAGTCTACCTTAATTCCTTTTTTAATTGCACTTGTATCTATTACTGCCTGACTTCAGGTTTACGTTCACCAGTTTTGATCATTTTCTTCTTCTATTTCTCTATTTTCTGTGTTTTCTTGTGTGTTATTATAGGTGAGCCTGCCACCAGCACTGTGGAACTCCTATTACCTGATGTCAGGTTATCAGTATCCTCCAAATGAGGATGATGATGGGGATGGAGAGGATCACTGTGACACTAAGGTTGTGGATCCCAACATCTCCATGCAGAATGATATATGTATATTACATAAATCACTCATCAGTCACTGCTGACATAACTCTGTAGTTGTATGTTTTATCTTAGCTGAAGTACAATACTTTAATATGAAGCCAATCATTTATACATCTCTTTCTCAGGTTCATCACTTACCCTGGTTAATACAGCTGCTAGAAGATGCATCTTCAGGGGCTGACTGTCTGATACTCACAGAACATAACCATTACATGTGTAAGTAAAGGCTGAAGAATCATGTAGGTTTTCACTTGGGTATTGAGTATGTATCATACTCTGCATCTCAGCATATTGTGCATGCCTATGAACACCAGGATCATCCAAAGCTGCTGGTTCTTCTTCACACTCATCTGCATCTGCTTGTAGAAAGTCACCCCTAGCAAACCTTACATATAGCTCACGGGTGTGCCATACGTGCGAGTCATGAAAACTGCCAGGGTTACCTGCACACACTATGTAGATGAGCCCTTGGGCATTATGGACTACCTGACTGTTGACAGAATGATATCCTTTCCAGTTGATGTACCTCCTTTCATGTTCACCAAGAACAACATTCATTTCTGTGTATGGCTCCAGTCTATGGCTGCCAAAACCTCAGGATAGTATGCTATGGCAGAGAAGTGTTGTGTGCTTATTGCTCTCTGTCAAGTGGTACATGGAAACCAGATGTGATCCCTAGCATGTTGTATCACTGCATTTAGAAATCTCTTTTGGGTCTCTGAAAACTGCCCGGAGCAATTATATGTAATGCTACACATACCTTAGTTTCCAATAGGATGGGTCTCCACAATATCCTCAGGGTCTCAGGTGAGGGCAGCAGAGTTTCCATATTTTCTCTAGGGCATCTCAGTCTACTCTGTATCTCTCCAAAATTTCTGCATCATGCATTCCATGATAAGTCAAACATGGTCTGAGCACTAATTCTAGGCTGAAGTCTGCCAGCAGCAGTTTGTTTTAAAGCCTGTTGCACATACAGGTTGACAGAAATAAAATATTAGAAGTTGCGGCTGCTGTATGTTCATGGCTGTGATCCAGAGTGTAGTAACAGGCCAAAAGGGAACACCGCATATATACACACACAGTGTATATGTTCCTAAATATGTCAGGCATGTTGAATTGCTTAATTAGCATGCATGTCAACTACCATTGCCTTCTTAAGCATGTTATGCCACATACCCTTTTTTAAGGTGGGTGTGGTGTACAGAGCTGTTTAATGAATACCAAACTGTGTGCTCACCACTGCACTACACTCGCACATCCTTAACATGAACTCTGTTAGCATTCATGACTCCAGCCCATCGTCTCATGACACAGACAATTTCAAGCATCTCACTGCATTTGTGTAGTGACTATGAATACCACCCAATGTTTTCACAAACGTTTCTTATCGGTTTTAATGATTGAATTCCTCATGTCTTTGCAACATTTCTGGCAGTAAGCGTTATAAAATGTAATCTTAAATAATACTGCACCACTAGGTTATATTTTAGACTTTGCTGTTCCAGTAAGAACATCTGTAGCCATTGAAGTGTCAGAAGATCTTGAAAGTGATTTATAAGAACCATCTTCAAAATATAATGAAGTGAGAAATTTACATTTGTCCATGGGGCCATCCTAGCGTTAGAACATGAAGAGTTGCAAGTAGCAGTCTGCCTCTCTGTCCCCACTCTCAAAAGCAAATTGTGTATTGAAAGTGACAGTACCCTGTATATCAAATCCTGTAAAACACAAGATAGCATCAGACAGGGGTTTGCTCATGATTCAGCTAAAGGTTTTATAGTGAGAAGTAAGACAACAGTACCTATGACAGCATCTGGTATAATGATGCTGATGTTCCTTCCACATAGTAAAAAACTGCACAGACTCTGCGGTAACATAGCAAAAATTTTCCATTCAAAACCTCTAATGGTAAAGGATAGCATTCCAGCCTTTACCAGTCAGAATGCCTTCTGAATATGCATTTAAAAGAGTATTGTAAACATACTTCAGTAGATGAGGTGATCATGCACACAACACAGTGCCAGGTACAATGTATCACACAGACATACCACCATCACCTCTGAAAAGACAGAGAAGTAGCATAGAGTGTATACAAATGATTTTATAAGTCCAGCAATACATATCGTTGAACTTTTGAGGCAAGTGCTATTTGTGTCTTAGATTTTGTTTTCATTACATTAGGCAGAATTGCTTAATTTAAAATGGTCTAGCTATGGATGGAAAAAGCTAGACAAAGTGTCCATGTACTCTGTGTATGAAAATGTTTTTTTTTTTTTTTTTTCAGTTGCTGTTGCATGAAAAAATCTTGCTTTGAAAAAGGTGTACAAAAGTTTTTACATAAATCTCCATCCATCTACAACCCTTTCCCCATTTTTGCACATGGGGTCAAGGTGTCACTTCAACAAATATATTTTTGTTTCTTTTAGACATTCCATTTTTAGTTTAGATGTTTTTATTCCAACATTTTTTATCAGATGGAAAAAATTAAATACAGGATATTGTCATGGTTAGATAAATGTTGTACTGATGGGCTTGGCTATAAGAAACCATATTCACTTTTATGCCATTCTTAAGTGTGCATATTGTTTAGATAAATAAATTTTCCTGATCATGGAATCTGTGTTTTGCGATTCCCATAGTTGTTATATTTTAATCTGTCTCTTCATATGGCTGGGGAAGGAGACCCCCCCCTTTCAAGCTTTTATAGTCAACCTAAGCATAGGTAGAATTCCCACGGATGACCTTAGCAAAACTATGATCGATCATCATACCGTTCAACCTCTTAGTACAAGAAATCTGGACAAAGTCAAAAATAATGGGGGACAGGCTTCAAAATAAGGAATAAGTTTAAATATAAACTTGCTAGAATAAAAAAGTGGTATGTTAGCATGCATTTTATGAATGATATGACATCTGAAACTCAATTGTTTGAGGATTGAAATCTTTTAAGTTGTCAACATTTGTGGTTTTCTGGCAAATCATTGTATCAGGAACAAACCGAAATATGAGTTAAAAATCTGGACATTCTACAAAAAATCTGAACAGTTGAGAGTTATGTAGAACATACAAGTTGCTCCTTCAGAACAGAAATGACCTACTGCGCTCTTTTCAGCAAGTTTGTCATTTTATTCTTTTACTAAGACTTTCTAATGGCAGTCCAAATAGGGTTTTATGCAGTATTTGAATGTCTGCATACAAAAGGTTAGAAGCTATTTCTGGGTGACCTGGTAGATGTATTTATAATTATTTCATTATAAACTTTGGTTGATGAATAGCAGCAATTGTAATTGGGAAAACTGTAATAAGATATGATTAATAAAAGAGAGAAAACTACTCTCCTTGTGAGTCCTTAAACTCCAGAAGACATGCTATAATTGAGATATAGAATTAGAGTGGCTTTCTCAGATATCACTGGAGATTGTTTGCAGTCCTTTGTCACTAGTAAGGGAATAATAAAAACTGAGTATCACTTGCAGGAATTTTGTACTTGATTAATGAAATATAAAAGGAGACCCTTACTCCAGGATTAGTAACTAAGCACCCAGATTTTACTTCAGAAGTTTTCTTAACAGCATTCCAAATATCAGACATGCGGCAGATATTTGTATAGCAGCCATCACCCAGATCACATTTATGTACAAGGTACATCTACACACTTTTTCCATTTCATACTTTGATCAATTTTTATATAGTTATTTTGTTTAAAATCTAACAGTTTCATGTTTCCGTTGTTTTTTTGATAAACTTTCAGGTTTCTCTGGATCTGTATTACTCCTCTGCATAGTAGGTGTACCTTGGCTTACAAATTCTTCACCATACCAAGTTTCTTCTGCCTCTGAAGCCAGCTCAATATTCTATTTGGTGCATCATTTCTTAAAATGCCTTGGTCACACTTATTCACCTTTTCAAATAATATTACATTACTATACTCAAAATAAATAACTATAAAAGCATTTGTATTATAGTCCTCTATATCCCCCCTGGAAACAATACATCTACACTCGACATTCGACTATGGGCCTCAACCAATATTAAGCTTGAGACATACATCCTAGGAGATGTAAACATTGACTGGAATAAAATTGATGACAATAATACCACCGTCTCAATCAACCTATATAATTTCAGTCAACTTACAAATACCATTACCAGACCTAATAAAAACAACCCCCCAGGCTCCATACTTGACTGGATCCTAGTCTCTCACCCTAATAAAATCTCCCATAGTGGCACCTTACCAGACTCCATTAGTGACCACTTGCCAGCCTTCATCCATAGAGCAACTCCCTCCTCTCCTCAACAACACCAATATATCCACACACAAAACCTCACAAACTTTAACCCCAAAACTTTGTCCCAGTTTATTAGTTTGAGAGAACTGGACAATCTAAAAACTCTTCCTCTAGACCAGGCCGTTGAATTTTTCAACATAACCTTCTTAGCTACCCTTAACTCTAAAGGCCCCCCCCCCCCCAGAACAAAACGTATAAAAACCAACTCAGCCCCTTGGCTTACTAAAGACACCAAATTATGAAACAAAGGGACAAGACCTGGAAACTTCACCATCGTAATAAGAACCCAGACACCCTTCTTAAATATAAACAACTCTGTAACCTAGCCAAAAAACATATTATACTGGATAAAAAAATCATACTCTACCAATCTTCAATCTAATCATTCCAAAAATCCCAAACAATTCTGGAAGTCAGTCAACTCTCTTCCCAACCCTGGTACCAGAAACAATCCTTGCCCTGACACTAGCAAGTCTGACCCAGGTATAGCCACGCTATTCAACACCTTCTTTATTAACTCCATAGCAGAACTCGCCAAGACCTTCCCAAACAACAACTCCTCCCCTACTCAAACCCTCTCCTCCACCATCCATCCCTTTCTCATCTCCCATCTTTTATCTCAAACCCATTTCCACCTCATACATAACTAAACTCCTCTCTAAGCTTAAGACAGGCTCCAATGCCCCTGACAACATCCCCTCATTCTTTCTAAAATTCACAGCAGATGGCATCACCATCCCCATTAGCATTCACATTAACAGATCCATACAGGAATCTTATGTTCCTAAACTGTGGCGTGCAGCCTTCATCCTACTCCTCCACAAAGGAGGCAAACATAATAGTATCTCCAACTTCGGGCCCATAGCCATTCTCTCACCTTTTTCAAAAATACTTGAGAAATGCATCCACCTCCAACTCATGCCATTCCTTACAAATAACCAACTTCTCACCCCAACTCAACACGGATTCCGTCCGGGTCATAGCACAATAACTGCTCTCCTGTCTTTCCTAGACATAGTAAACCATGCCCGTGCCTCTGGAGAACTTGTATCCACAGTCCTCCTTGACCTCTCCAAGGCTTTTGATACGGTCTCCCATTCCCATCTCCTAAACCACCTTGCTAATCTTAATCTCTCACACAACACCCTTACCTGGTTCAGCTACGTCTCTGACCGATCTCATGCCATAAAATGGAAAACTGGCACCTCAACCTTCCTCTCAACCGGAGTCCCCCAAGGATCCATACTCGACCTAATGCTATTTAATATCTTTATTAATGAATTCCACACAACCACTCCTAACACCAAGATAGTCCAATACGCAAACGACTCAATTCTAGTCTGCTCTGCTTCTAACCTCCACGTACTCCAAACAAAAACCCAAACTGCTTTTTCCAGCACTGAGAACTGGATGCTTCAAAATCACCTCTCTCTAAATGCCAACAAATCTAAAATTCTACTATTCTCTCCCTCTAAATCTCACCCTCTTGACAAAACCTTCTTCAATATTATCAGCCATTCCAACTCCACTATAGAAGTTGTTTCTTTTGCTAAACTTCTTGGGCTCACTATTGATGAACATCTCAAATTCGACACCCATATTCAGCTAAACATTAAGAAAACACATCAGAAACTTGGCATGATGTACAGAACTCGCACTTTATCTCCCCTTCCACAAGACAGACCCTCACTACTACCTACTTACTACCATCATGTATGTATGTACCACCATGTATGGTGCCCCCCTACTAACCAACCTTTCTTCCTCCATCTTCTCTAAACTGGAGTCATAGTCATAGTCATAGTTTAGTACTAAGCTAACTGCCCTTGCGAGCCATTTTAAGCCTAGCCAATTATCCCTTGTGAGACTCAAACCCTGCACCTTGTGTCTGTAAGGCAAACACCTTAGCCATTAAGCCATCCTCCCAAGCTCCTGTTACAACAAAATCTCAAACTTTGTCCCCAAGTCCAAGTACTCTACCCACCACTGCATACCTCTCCACCTACTGCAATGGCTAGAACTTCCCAACTACCTGGACTACCTCCAACCCACTGCAGCCCACAAGCTTATTTTTAAACCTACTAAGTGCCCTGCACCCCCCTAACATCTTACCATTATACAACCCTCACATAACTCAAAGATCTGCCCACCAAAATCTCATTTCTGTATACAAATGAAACTGTCCCTCAGGTCAGCTTCTCCTATCCTTTTCCTTAGCCAAAAAAATGGAACTCTTACTCCCTCTCTAAGAATTTCTGAAAACTTTGACCACTTCAAAACCCAGCTCCATTCCTACCTCTCCAATAAATGGAAATGCACTTGCACTCTACCTGCCTAATACATGAATACATCCATACACAAACTACCTTCCACCTTACCCAATAGGAGTTCAATCTTATTTACTGTTTTCTTACAAATGTTTCTTTCATAGCATTCTCAGAAGATTAAAACCTCAGTACAATGGTGACTCTGTACTATCAATCTCTAATTGTATATACATGTAAATATGCATTGTTTACCATACTATGTTGATATTCTACTGTGCTTATGTTTTACTATATAATTTTTACTAATTGCTTAATTGTTACTATGTCTACTATGATCGGTGGAGCTTTTCTCCCCAGGCCTACACTGAAAATGGGCTCCTTGAGCCTAGTGGACTTCCCCAGTCATCAAACTGGAAATAAAACAATCAATCTGGTAACAAATATATTTGTTTGTTTGTTTATTTATTTATTTTATTTTGATTATTTAATTCCCTTCCTTGCTAATTTCTCTGCATGGCCAAATGCTATGGGAGTTTTGTTCATTTCTTCTTTAACTTTTTGTCATCCCAGAATTTTCTTCTTTAAACACATGAGGTATTTTGGTAATGAAACTGACACAAGCGATGGTACTTCTGAATAAGTATCTTAGAAGTACAATGTAAAGGCACACAAGTAGCTAGATATAGTTGGCAACAATCAGGGGACGTGTTGTACAGATCAATTGTTTTGGATATCAACTAAGTTTGTGATCCTCAATTTCCTCTGTAGAGGATACCGCAGACCTGTATGCCATATCAGGCTTAGCCACTAGATACTGTACAAACTGTGACATTAGTCAGTGTGACCTAATCACCTAAAGCCAAACAAATTGGCATGGCTATTTCCCAGTGATAATTGGTTGAGGACCTGGCCCACCTCAACCTATACCAGAGATCCATGCTAATGGTGGTAGAGATCTATGTGCCCCCATTGTCAAGTGTGGACCCACCATACAGCCCAACAGCCCTGGGTTAATAAGTATCTGGCCAGTCTGTGTCGAGTTGCCCAGCTTGCATTATCCTGGATACATCTGTTGAATGAAAGCTGGACATAAATCCAATCAACCTGCCAAATATGAACTAACGATTGCTACACTCAATACAGGTCAAGTGACAGGATGCAGCTTGAAAGTGGATGACAAGATAGTACGGAGGAGGCTGGACATGCTTTGTATCCAGGAACCCAAGAAGGTTCAGCAAAGACATTTGGCTTGGGATCTGGAGTCTACTAGTCAGGGTGATTACATTCTAGAAATTGTGCAAGAATTGCGGTGAGGTAGTGTGTTCAAAAGACAGTAAGGGATGTTATCAGAATTAGTGACATACTCATGGAAATCAGACTCTAGTGTAAGGATAAAACAGTATGTATAATCTCAGCCTATGCCCCACAGCAGGGTGGTAATAGCAAGAAAAAAAGTGCATTTAGGCAGCAGTTGCTGACTTGCTGGTTCAACTATTTAAAGCAGAAAATACACATTGGTGTAGATAATGGGGACCTGAATGCACACACTGGAACAGATAAAGGATACAATATCTGTCTGGGTCCACATGGGCAGAGCAACAGGAATAAAGGAGATAGCTTTCTAGAATTCTGTCTGGTAAATGGCTGGATCACAGCAAACATATGATTCAACATATCACAAGATCAAATGCAAGAGTGGCAACAGCACAACTCAGGCAGACTTTCTTCTATTAAGGTAAGGGCCTCGTGGTAAAATCACTGGCCGCAAAGTCATCAAAAGAGAAAGAGTTGGCATACAGCGTAAAGCACTGGTTGCAACAATCAGCTGCAAGCAGTTTTCAGAGAAGACTCAAAGGACAGAGACCATTGCTGAAGCTGGCTGGAGAGAAAACACAAGAATTCAAGAAAATATTTAGGCCTCTTGCACCTCAGGAAAAGGAGAAAGTAAGTGGAGTTGAATTAAAAATGGCAGCACCTCAAAACTGCTTGTGTAAACAGATATGCAGCAAAGCTAGGTATGGATATAAAGGGGGATGTAAAATTCCAGGAAGTCATAAAAAGACTAAAGTACAGCAGGAAAAGGCAGACTGGGCAAAAAGAGAATACTGGTTGGCTAACTAAGACAGTAAGAGAGGAGTTGCAATAGCAAAAAACAGGCATCAGAGACACTCTACCAGCTTTTCAAAGTGATTCAGCAGGTGGCACAAAGAAAGTTTCAGCTTGCAAGACAGACAACATCTGATACCCTTCATAATGAATATCAGCAACAACCTAATCACCAGTTCACAGCACATCAAAGGCAGATGGAAGGAGCATTTCCTGCAGCTTGCGAATGAAGAAAACCTCACAAATGCTGTACTGTCTCAGACAAAGCCTACAATGAAAGAAAAGGAAGAGCCTACCTTCTTTTAATTTCTCCAAGTCTTTTAGGTTTCTAATACCATGACTGGAATGGACCCCATTCCTAAGTCAAAGTATGATTAAAGTTCATGAAATTAGTATTGTTTCAATTTTTGATTGAAGCCAGAAGTGCTCTTTGCAGCACCTGCAGTGTGCCCAGTAATGACTCCTTTTGCAATTCGTATGGAGT
The DNA here is from genome assembly GCF_019279795.1 of Protopterus annectens. Taxonomy (NCBI): domain Eukaryota; kingdom Metazoa; phylum Chordata; order Ceratodontiformes; family Protopteridae; genus Protopterus; species Protopterus annectens. Next base: position 961,271,968 of record NC_056728.1, read on the forward strand.
TACATGTATCGGTAACATATACAAGACGGTAAATTCTTTTTTTAGAAGACCTGTTGGTCCTACTACTATTGGAACTGTCTGGGTATCTTTCTTCTGCAGTATCCTTGTTTCTGCCTGAAAATCCTGGTACTTTATGACTTTGTGCCTCTCTATACGCAAGACACTGTAGTCACTGAGTGTAGAGATTTCAGTAATCAATGCTACTTTTGTCTTCTTTTCATGGACTACTATATCTGGTTTTCTTGTTGGTGATGGATGCTCCCATGTGATATAAACATCTTTTTCTATGATGCTTTTTGCTTCATGTTTCTAGTGTTTTTCAGCTACTTCAAATTTATAATGTTTGCATATTCCCCAGTGCAACAGTCTTGCCACATTATTATGCCTTTCAATATACACTTCTTCTGCCATTACGATCTCACAAACAACAAGGTGTGCAACTGTTTCCGTTATACAAAACCTATATTTGTCTGTTTTTACCACATGTCCAATGGACTTTGTAAAGCAATTTGTACTTAAGTTCACTATCTTGAGCTGCCAATATTAATCTTTCGTCTTTTGGTTTAAATTCACTTCTCCCTAACCATTCCTGATCAACATGAGGTTGTTCCAAGAGTTTCCTATACTTGCAACTATATGTATGCATTTTCCACATTTGCCTTCTCATCTGATCCTTTACCTTATATATATATTTTTTTTGGCACATTCAGTTGCTACCTGATTTTTATCTACTTCTGGTTTGATTTCCATTCTCGATTGACACCGACATGCTTCTGCTAAATTAAGCAGGGAAGTCATCTTAGACTTATTCTCCTCATGTTTCAAAACATTCACTATGTTTGGGTCTTGTGAGGTCAGAAGATATGTATGCATTCCCACTATTGCAGATCTACACATGAAGTCAATTTCGAAAAGGCCCATACCTCCTTCGGAACAGGGTATATGTAGTCTTGGTATGCACTGATTTTTATAAATCATTTGATGAGCATGAAGCATCCTTCTTGTTTTCCTGTCCAAACTATCCAACACCTTTTGGGGCTAGTCATTCAGTCCAAAAGTGTAAGTTAGGACAAGAATACCAAATTGTTTTATAGCTTGGACTTCGTTTCTAGATGTCAGTGCTGTTTTTAGTATTAATTTAAGTCTTCTAAAGCATTCCTTATTGAGTTTTATTTACATTTGTTCATGTTTTATTGCTGATCCTTCATCAATTACCAAATATTTATACACTCCCTCTTGCTCAAGTTATTTTATATTGTATTCCTGTCACAAACTGATGTTTTCTTGGTGCTGCCGGTTTCCTGCTTTAAAGCCTACCCAATAAGAACAGCACTATGGAAAATGAAGTCAGGAAAAGCAACAGGCTCAGAGGAGGTCATGGCATATATGATCAAGATGTTGGGTGGATTAGGGAGAAATAGCTCCTGAGGGCTCTCATAGCAGTATGGAGAAAAAGGCCTATCCCCGGTGACCGGAGCTTAAACATTCTATTTATAGTATACAGAAGCAAAGGGGACTTTCATAACTGAGGGCAAAATAGCGATATCAAACTCTTGTCACACCACATGAAAGCTCTGGATAGAGTGAATGACAAATGAATATGAAGTAATATGGGAGAGGAGCAGTTCAGATTCAGATCAGGATTCAGCACTGTTGACCTGATGTTTCAAGTGAAAGAGAGTGAAGAAGAAGCTGGAAAAGAGAGTCCTGGAAACAGTAGAATTAGTGCAGGCTATGTATGAACACCTGATGACACAAGGATAAAGAGTATTTCCACTCACAGAGGGGTTCCCAGTGGCAGTGAGTGCATGTCAGGGTTCAGCGCTGAGCACACTGCTGTTCATACTGGGGAGGATCCACATTAGCAAACAGGTTAGAGGAGACACCAACGGCGTTGCTATATACAGAAGGTGTGACATTACAAGCAGACTGAGTAAGAACTTCAGCAAACAGCAGCAGAAATTAATACAAAACTGAAAGCACACAGGATGAAACTGAATACATACACAACATCAGTAAGGAATAAATGAGGAAATTAGAAGAAACTGAGATGGAAGGCAGAAATAGTGGAACAGGCCTAAGGAAACCAGATCACTCTGTTATAAAAAAAATGCCTTTGGATAGTGAATCAGCAAATGTACTGACAAAGCTGATTAAGCTGACCAAAGAGAGTAAGGGCCAGCTGTTCTTCAGGTACTAGAATTCACAATGCCACCATGGCTCTGGGAATGTTTCCACCCAAAACTGCATATAACCTGGTTGTTGCACATGTGGGAGTGAAAAACCTTTGATATTTACACTTTGAAGATAAGAAGAAATGGCAGAGCTTCTTACTGCCACTCCTCTTACTGAAAGTATTCTGAGCAAAGCCAAAAATAACAGGAGATAAATCATAGACACGTTTTATATATTGCTCTTAACTTAAAGGGCTGCTAAAACAACAGGTTTTGCATTAGCTTCCATTTCCTGAAGGATATGAAGTCTGAAATTCCAGTGCCTGTCATTAGTGACTTCAGTCTATAATAATTTGCTGGAAAACCCACAAATTTTATGAGAAATAGAGCATAAATAAGAGGTACAAATGCAGACATTCTAGAGAATTCTTGACAACTGAGAAGAATGCTGAGCTCTAACTGTCTAGTTGTAAGGCTGGATCAGGTACTCTTGACCAGTACCCTGCAGTTAGTGTGAATGATGCCACAGTCCAAGCACAAACTGAAATCAACAATTGACTCAGTAACTGGTGCCATTTCCAGGGGGTCTAATCTGTGTTGGCTTGGAGGGAGATTAAAGTGAGTCTTACTTGCTTTATTAAGGATGGCCTGCACCTTTCTTTTCAGGGCCTCTGCATCTCGGCCAAGACATTATCTCCATTTTTCTTTTTATGATGTGTCAATGTGATACAGCTGTAGGCTTAAATTTTACCCAATCCAGTATCACTGGGGCAGTGCTCAATGCCAGAAGCCTGGGAAAAATACAGCCTGACGAACAAGTTTTCATAAATCTTAAATACTCACATCTGTATACTTAAAGAAATAAGGGTTCAGTCAGTGGCAAAAAACACTCACTACACATGTTTAATGCCAACTGTGCATTTAGAGCCCCCACTGTGAGTGTCTAGGCAACTGGTCAAGGAGTATTAATATTTATTCACTATCACGTCCCCTCACAAATATTTCAACAAGGTGAGCTAGACCTCTAGAGTATCCTGTAAATGTATGCATGTCCAGCTATAGCACTGCTAACTATACACCTCCCACCACCAGCCCATAACACTTACTAGTTATGATGCTTAGTAATATCTTTCTGGAGATTTTACTCATCCATAAAATGTAAAGCATACACCACAAACACATGTGCAGAACGGTCCCTTCGAAGCATCACTGCAGGCTCAGGATATTGTATCTTATCTTCTTTGGGGGTCAAAGCTACTTAACTTGGTTCTTGCTCATAGAGTGTTAGCATGCTTCTCACACACAGTTATGCAGTCACTGGTCAAATCAGGCAAACCTGCCATAATCTTCTGAAATGCCCAGACCCAACACATTAAAGTACAGAGGTCATCAGATAGTCCTTGGAGAGTTTCCTGAAGACAACAGGATTTGAACTGCTCTCCACCCCAAGAGGCTGCTTGTACTGCGAACACCACTGTCTCATGAGTTGAAGGAACCTCTGACAGCAACCTTGTTGAACAACTTCTGACATCTACTGGGTTTAATAAGGAGAAAACAGATTTCTGTATATCACAAGCATACAAACACCACTATATTGAGATCACAGTCACCATCTACCACAAATGCAATGCCAAGTTTAAAAAAAAGTCCCTATGGTCAAACCTCAATATAAGCAATTTCTACCACAGGAAATAGCTTTGGTTAAAAAAAAAAAAGTTAAAGCCCCAGAGCCAAAAGAGATCTAAAGATAAATAAATATAAAGGAAGGATCAAAGCTTGCAAGTGGCACTAAAAAGTGAACATTCCTATATTATCGTAGGACAATCACAGAGATTTCTTTAACTGCCTAGAATCTTGGATGCCATCTCAGTGCAGCATGTTGAATATTTTTCAATGCCAGTCCCTTGTTTGACCGTGAGGAAATCACAAATGCACTAGTCAACAAATTCAGCTCTAACGTCTCCCTGCTGCCTTCCCTTGTCTGCTCCTCAGCACCCATTCATTACCCTCCATATTAACTCCAGATCAGTTTCTTTATGCACTTTCCAAAACTATGACCAAAGATTGGGCACAGAAAACATACCAAACTGTTTTGTTAGGAGTATGAAAATAATGCCTCACTGACTTCTGCACGAATATTCAGCCGTAACCTAATCACAGAATAAATACTCAAGGCCAAGACATCAGCTATTAAGGACTCCCTCCACAACAAGAGAGGGCTAAATTATCCTGAAAAGAACAGAGCAATTGGCTTTAACAGAATAATTTCTAAAAATTGTGAATTGTTTACTCATGGAATTCAGAAGGATATCTGTGTTTTGCATATCTTTGACCCAAACCAGTTTGGCTTTGTCAGAGGTAGCTCCTGTCTACTTAAGCTGATGAAATTCACTACATAGGTCACAGTGACATTCGATGAAGTAGTCACCTTGCACGCTGTCTACCTGCATTAGGTCAAGACCTTTATTGTCATTCCACATTCAGGTATTTAACTGAGTCAGTTAATTTTCTTAAAGAAAACCTCCACACCATCACTGAGGGTGGCATTCATCAGTGGCATCTCCCAGTGTTACATGTAGAGAACTCTACTCTTTGGCATCCATGTGTTGTGTCAGGAACATGGACAAACATCAACCATTCATTTAATACTGTACTCTTGAGGAAAAGCGAATGCACCAACTCATTCCTCAAGGCTTCAGAATACATACTTTACAAGAGACCTAGGTACTTTAATGGAAAATGAACTCTTCTTTGGCAACTACCCTACTGTTAGTGAATGAGTGTTTGATAGTAGCCATCTCTAACAAGAGGCTTGCTTTATGATTCTGCTACTTCTCAAAGATACTTGAGAGAAACATGCATTTCCATGTGCTTTGTGGCTGATTTTGTTTGAACTTTACATGATGTATGTTTGTTACTTAATGGATGTGGATCCTGTTATTTCATTTGGTTGCTAGTTCCTAGACATGCATTAGTAACGCTTGACTAATTTATCACTTTGGTACTACATCACTGTAGAAGTGGTGCTTAAATACTGGGCTAAAATTCAGCTATCATTTTATAGGAGCCATTATATTTAACAAAATTAGAACTGCATTATAGTGCCTCTGTTAAGGGACTAGTTGTACCCTGTTGTTGATTTAGGTGTAGTCTGAGTGCATTACAGTGTTCACTGCTGAATGTCACTGAACTCCCTCTAGTTTGACATCTTCTACCCAGCACAGCTGCACCAGTTTTACTGGTGATACCTTTGGCTTCTATATTAACAGCAAAGCTGTACAGTGCATAAAAGGAACAGTGCAGTAGTAATTTGCTACCATTCTTCTTACATTTGACTGTAGCATTATGATTTCCAATTTAGAATAGTGTCTTAGAGGTACTAGCAACATTTTTTTTCAACTGCATGAGCAGTAATATATCAAGCTGTACTTTCTGAATTAAAAACCCTAGATTTATTACAATAGATATTGATTTAACATTGAAGAAAATTCTCAAGTGTTGCTCCACATGGTAAACAAAATAATTTTAAATTCTCTTGCTGCACTATCTAAATTATCAGTCCAGCCAATTAACCCCTTTAACAGCAAATTTCTCCCTCAACAGACTCAATAATTGAAGAGCTAGTAGGTATTTCTATTGGGTGCAATTTATGTTTACATATCTTAAAATGGCTACATCTCAAAGTGATTTAGAATTTCTGGAATACCCTTAATTATTTCTTCTCACTGCAAAATATTATTAAACTTTCATCTCAGAAAAAAAAAATTAAGGACATTGAGGTGCACAAGCCAAAAGACCCACGTGTATCCTGTTGTATTCTTAATGTTAAAAGCCAAAAGGAGACATCCATGAACTACTCACTCACTTCGAATTGTAAGACTAGAGATTTATATTATTGTTATCCTGCAACCAATCATGACTGGGTCCCTCAGGCTTGTCTAGCTAGCATTCCAACAAGGGCTGCATCCAGGCCCCAGCACAGTACCGTCTTAAAACAAAGCAGCAGTAAATAACAGTCAGAGACTCAAGTTCGAAGTCCACGTGGACATCCTTAACATAAATCCTTTCTGAACCTTGGTTCTTCTAGTCTGCGTGTTTGTTGCAATTCTTGGCTCATTTTGTAAATAGAAACTTTAAAGAAAACCACAAGACATTAGTACTGCTTGAAAAGTACTGCTTGAAAGCGTCACTATTAGTTCCCTAAAGGCTAAGCCTCTTGCAAACATTTTACAGCTTGTTTTCTATGGTAGGATTCCAGTTATTCTTATTAGGTGTAATAACCATGGAATGATTAGGCTAATCTCTAAATAAAATGGATTGGTTATTTCTAGCACAAAAGGGGAAAGTGGTTAGCGTTAGAATGGCCCACAAGGGCAGCTAGACTAGTAATTACCTCTGGAACACTGGTATATGTATCATCTCTCTTCAGTGTAGCGCCATAGGTCAGAGTGTTTGTTTTTTCATAAATTCCCTTAACACAATTAGACTAGTGCTAGAGATATGAGTAGCTGTTTTAAGTAACTAATCAGTATATTTTTATATTTTTGTATCATAATCAGAGAAATGAACAACCTTTACTCCAAGCTTTTAGATGATACAGGAAAAGGACAATGTTTCGGACAACTACTACACCATCTCAAACAATTCAGGTTTTCCTGTAAAAAAACATTTTGTATACTGCCCCTCAAAAATCAGCTTCTTTTGATAAGCAGTCACTCATGGGTGGCAGCATTGTGTATACAGGACAAGATGATGTATGCCTTCCAATTTGCAGCCTTCCTCACTCACAGGAAGTTTCACTGGTTACTTGTAAGCAGTTTCTAGTTTGTTGCCTTGGCCTTTTCATAGCAGCAGTGGCTTTCTTCAAACTGGCTAGTGCTATTGTTTGCACATACTAGACTTTACAATGGGAGATTGTAGGTGACCTAAATTCATACAGATGTATAAAGACTGTACCAGAGGCGAACTACCTCAACCATCACCTCCAAGATTTTTTTTTTATTATTTTGACTATACTTGGAGACTGCAGTTGTGCAAACCATGTTTTGGCTTTTCCCAGTCTTTTTGTATAACTGAGGAATCACTATAAATAAGCAAGGCCTGTTGATTCATTAGGTATGTGTTTGAGAACTTCTTTCTTTGCAGTATATTTCAACTTCTCATATTGGATCATTTCAGCACATACCGTTGTTAATATATCTGGCTGATCTATTACTTTCCGGTTATCCAAACTGCTTCTTTACTAACTGCATGTGGTACAGAAACATTTCCTTCACCATGCTGTTGCAATCATTAAGAAACACAAAAAAAAGATTAAATACATACAGCAAACTTCTGTCCTATAACAAAAATCTTTGAAAAACATGCATACCAATAACTCTGGGACCACATGCATACCAATAACTCTGGGACCACATAAATAAATATTGACTTCTCATAAATCTCAGCTTTCCAAATTTGTGCAGAATGCCCAGATTTTTGCCTCTTTTTTTTTTTTATCTGTTCCTCATAAAATTTGCAGTTTGCTAGGAAATCACAGAGGACTGAAGAAGTTAATAAATTACATACATTTGAGTTTCAGACTTCATATCCTTCAGAAAATGCATACAGACATAAATTATCCTGTTATTCTAGTAATTAAGTTTATGAGAGCAATATTTAAACTTTATCCTGTTGGGCCTTTTTACACCCATTATTTTAGGCTTTGTCGAGATTTCTTGAGCTTAGAGGTTGAAAGGTATGGGACATCTTTGTAATGAATAATACAGTTTCAGAAATGCTTTCAGTACCATGACAGCATTACACAATCACTGACAACATTTATAACAATATGAACATATAACAATATGATAATTTAAAGGGAAGGCATCTCTGATCAGTATTAGCAAAAAACTACGAGCACTCATAAAATCGTCTAAGGCCAGCTTCGAGAGAAAAATTGCACAGGACACTAAGGATAATCACAAGGCTTTCTTTAGTTATGTTAGGAACCTGGGTGGGAATTCCCAGCTATGCTCAGAATTAGTCCAAAATGACAAAAAATACATCAAACCCACAGACATTGCCAACATCCTAGCTGACAGGTTCAGCGCAAACTTCTCCCCCCCCTCCCCACCAAAGGGCAAATATCTATCCCAGCAGAGTGCTGCCCCCCTGACATCTCAGATGCTCAGGTAAGAGCTGCCCTCTCCAAAGCAAAAAACACAGCATCAATGGGACCAGACGGTGTCCCGGGCTGCGTCCTACATGAACTCCAAGAAGAGCTAAATCCAAACATAAAACTACTGTTCAATCTCAGCCTTACTACAGGATATGTACCCAAAGAGTGGCGTACAGCAACAGTGGTCCCTCTCCACAAAGGTGGTGCCTCAATGGATCCTGGAAACTATGGCCCCATAAGCCTGACTAGCTTTGTCTGCAAAGCTATGGAAAGGATCATCATGGACCTCATAAATAAAGATATTGGGGACCTACAGACACTGGATCCTACCCAGTTTGGCTTTGTTAAGGGCAGATCCTGCCTCTTAAACCTGGTTGATTTCTTTGAAACAGTCACCAAGGCCATTGACGAGGGGAAGGTGGTCCACACAGCCTACCTGGACCTCGCAAAAACCTTCGATACAATACCCCACTCGGGCATTATAGATAAGCTCACCAGCTTAAATATAAACCCCTATGTCACTAGATGGGTTGCAAACTGGCTCAAGGACAGAACCCACATGGTTAGAATTGCTGGAGCCATGTCAGACTCCAAACCAGTTACAAGTGGCATCCCACAAGGCTCAGTCCAGGGACCTCTCTTGTTTGGTATATATTTCTCAGAGGTACAGGCCAACACGGAAGGACTGTGGCTGACCAAGTTCGCAGATGACTGCAAACTGGGCACCATAATTGACTCTCCAGCTGACACAAGCATCCTCCAAAAGGGCCTCATAGAAACAGACAACTGGTGCCAGAGCCATGGCCTCAAGCTAAATGCCAAAAAGTGTATAGTCATCCCCTTTGGCAAAAACAAACTGCCCACAAATTACTACATAGGTGGTAATCCATTAAGTACAGAAGAAGTAATTAGGGACCTGGGGACCCAAGTTGATAGCAATCTCGTATTTGACAACCACGTGGCCAAAGTGGTTAGAAAAACATTTTATATAGCCCACCTAATCATGAAAGGATTCACATCTAGATCAGGGGAGGTCATCGTGCCTCTTTACTCATCCCTCATCAGGCCTATAATTGAGTACAATGCCCCTTTTGGGATGTACCTTACCAGACACCTGCAGCAACTGGAAAGATCCCAAAGGTACCTCACCAAGAGGATCAAAGGGCTCAAACAGACGCCATATGCTGCCCGGTTAAAGAAACTCCAGCTCTACTCAGTGGCATACTGCCTGCTCAGAGGCAATCTGTGCCTGATGTATAAAGCCGTGTCCAACCCGGAATTAATGGACATGCTGCACCTCAGAAAATCCAGATCCCATCGAGCTACGCGCTCGAGAGACTTGAACCTCAGCACTGAAATAGATAGGACATGCTGGAGGTACAGATTCATAACCCAGAGGCTCCCTTCACTCTGGAATAAAATCCCAGTCCAGGTTAGGCAGAGTCCCTCAGTGACTCTCTTCAAGAGGAATCTTGATGAGTGGATGGGAGATCGTAGGTTTACCCCGGGTATCACTTCTGTGTCACTGTTAGACAGAGGCACTGTATACTAACCTCGAAAAAGGGCATAGCAAAATTAATTTAAAATGGGTGGTGAAAGCCAAACACACTCTGGCTAGGCTTATAAATGCCCTAGGGCAGATAGTTTTTAATCATTCATAGGTTCATACTAGGCTAACAGGAATCTGTTGAATCATATGTGAAGATGGTTTAAGATAGTAAATCATAGCCTGCTCCATTACAAACTTAGCAAATTCTAATTTGACCCAAATGCAGTAAGATGTTTAGCATGTCACCATATTTTAAAATGGACTATGCTCTACAGCTATTTTACATCTGTTTTCTTCTTGTCTTGCGTCCTTAACTGGACTAATGTCTATATTTAAATCCTATGTTGTTTTTAACTGTATAATGCAAATAATACTTAATGTGGAGCTTTTCTCCCTGGACCTCTGCTGAAAACGGACCTGTGTCCAGTCGGACTCTCCCAGTTAACAAATGTAAATAAATAAATAAAAGTTGTACCTTAAAGTGAACATTCCACGTACACTTAGAGACCTACAGTATCTTTTGACTGAAAGCACAAGTGACGTAGGATTTTCACAAGGATCCCTCTTTGGCCCATTGCTATTGTCCCTGTTCATCAATGCATTCACTGACCTGCCCCCCCACCCCCACCCCCAAATGCAGTTGATAATATCGGACTACTTGAATCATACAAAACACCTTGACACTTGAACAAAATACATTGTCTAACTTTACAAATTTATGTCACTAAATGGGTAAAAATATTTCCTCCTACTCATCCCATGAAGTCTTTCAGTATGACATTTGGCACCCTTGGAAAACTCTCAAACACCAAATATAATTATGATACAGACTAATCTACTATCAGTAGTAACATAACAGAAGTATCTAGGGATCATCTTGTGCCCCACTCTTTCACTGGACAAGCATGCCAACTATATTAGCAAAATATTCCACCAACTAAAACTATTCTATAGAATCTCATGCATCCTCACCCCTACAGCTCATAATGCTAAGCTTAAATATGCTTACCTCTAAAAATTAATATGGTTTCCCTCTTGGAACCTTACATTCCAACTCAAATACATGCAAAAAAAGAAACTCATATAAACAAAAACTGTAGATTTATTCGTCTTGCAGGACACTGAACTCATCACGGACAACTTCTACAGTAGTGTAAATAGCAAAACAAAAAAATAATGAACCATGAGCAGGGATAAACAGTAGTTAATTCTAAAAAGTCAAAGCCTACAACTTACTTAAAGAGTTGCTTTTTTAAAAGTGATAGTTGTTTATTCTAAGAGTTTAAAATCCATAATGTAGTTAGATGTGCTTATTCCATGAGTTTAAAATCCACAACATAACTTAAAACGCTGCAAGTGCAGAAGACACTTTCACCCAGATAGGCTTCATCAGGCAAAACAGTTGAGCAATACACTGGGCTTAGCTTTTATAATCAAGGTGTAGTCACATGATCTAGTCACATTAATATTGTAGTCACAAGATAAAAGTAAAATATGCGTAAAATTGTATGTATAAAATATAAGTGACAATAGTAAGAAATGTAATAAATAATGAAGGTACTTGTAAAATTTAGATTTTTCAATATTTTAAACATATATACTCTTATACACTGAACATTTTGTATTTGCCTGTACCCTATAAGTACTTAAAATAATGCTTAATGGTAACCATGTCATTCAAATGAACAAACTCCACTCCTCGCAGGTACAGAATGCTCGGCCAAATATATAGGTAAACACAAGAGGCCAGCATAAACAGTCGAATACTTTTATTTCTTAGAAGATAAACACAAAACAAAAATAGGTGAAATTTCAAACCGGTTTCGGCTTGGCAGCCTTCTTCAGTGAAACTGGCATATAATTTAATTAGTAAACTCATGAATATTTATACATGTCACCAACCAATGACTAACAATGGTATGGTCCAGTCCCATAGTTAATATTAAAGTATATGACAAAATACAGGTTCACCAATTCAACATAAATAATATATAAATAATATGAAAAATATTTATAACCACATAGTAACTAAGGTATAAGTTACATGTATATACAGATAGGCAGATAATAGTAAACTGATTAAACCAAATTACACAATGGTTAGGATTCACAAAGCCTCCGTGTAAGAGTTACAAGGCTTACACGGAGGCTGCAGTTAAACAGTGTGACGTCAGCATGTCATGCATATACATGAGGGCATGCTGAATCACACCTAAGGCTAACACGGTCCATGGAAGACAGTAGGGGGCATGTCCGTAGGGCGAGCCCTGCAAACGGACACGCCCCCAGAAGAGTAAAAGTCCCGAAAGTAAACCCCCACGACAGAGTCCGTATAAATGTGAATAAACGCAACACAACACATGCCCCCACAGACTATGAACATAAAAGGTATAAATGAACATGTTATATATTTTTTTATAAGTTGTAAAGATGTTTGCCTGTGAGTGCGCTCATTTGCGCGGGCATGCCCGTCGCTTAGCCACAGTTAGCAGTCAGTGGAAAAGCATATAAGAACTAAATATGCAAAGCAAGCCAAGAAGCAATAGTGTAGCAGTAGAGACGTCGGTTGAAGAGGAGGCAGTCATGGTTTGAGCCCCCACAACATCAATTTTTATTTTTAGTGAAATAAGCACGAAACAAGTCCCTGACATATATGTACATATATAAAATTATATTTTATGTAAAATGTAATGAAATGGGCCATGTATTTTGAAGAAATGTGAGATAAAAAAATAAAAATAAAATTTGAGATGTGCCCATAGCTGAGCTACAGTCTAACAAGTTGAGGATATCTGCCTGTAGGTGAGCAGTGTTTTAACAGGTGTAAAATGAGTGCCTGTAGGTGAGCAGTGTTTTAACAGGTGTAAAATGAGTGCCCGGGGTTGAGCAGCATTTTAACATGCATGCCCGTAGCTGAGCTGAGCGTAATATGCGTGCTGACAGCCAAACGACGTGTAAACCGGCGTAACCCGTTTGCACGGAGCTGCGCACCGCACCAACAAGCTAACCGACGGGCAACGTTGAGCGCTGTATCAAAACTGCCTTTACACAGACACACCTCCTAGCCTGTGTAGACAGTCATAAAATATAAAAAGCAATGGCCAGGTTCGAACCCAGGATACCATGCATCATAGTCAAAGTACAGAACCACTAAGCCATGACAGTTGTCGTTAAAAATGCAGTAATAGCATATATATAGGAATGAATAGAAAGAGGAGCATGACAAAGCAGGTTTTGTGAAGCTGATACAATTCCAAAATGGCCAATCACAGATAAGTGCAGGAAAAATGGCATATATAAGCCCCATAGGCGGGAATACACAGCATAACCGATTGTAGAAGCGACTTGCAGCCAGGATGTCAGGTGAGGGTAGTTGCTTCGAAGCACAGAGGTGGGGCGTTGAGGAGTCCAAATATATGGTTTGGCTCCTCGTCCATAATCATGAGGCCCAACTCATGCAGGGCCAGGTCCTGTGGGGAGCATATAGGGCTGAGGCGTGGGACCGGTTGGCTCATGATCTCACCAGTGCCACAGGGATACCAAGGACTGGTGAGCAGGTCCGTCACCACCATGCGGACCTGAAGAGATGGAAGCAGGACCAGCTGAACCATTGGATCCAGGAGGCCCGGCAAATGCCCAACGCCCCACTACTGAGTAAGTTACATGTAATTATTTATGTAAGAAATTAACCTAGCTGATATTATGGAGATGTGCATTCCAATATTACTTTATTTATATTACAGCTGCAGGTGTCCGTTCTGCGAACCGTCGAGCCTATGGCGAAAGGCTGATGCGGTTGTGCCACCAGGCAGGTCAGTAATTCTCTCCCTGTAACTGTAAATAAATATATAAGTATGACAGTTAGCAAAAGAGTGCAGTGTAGTCACTAATTAATAAAATGTGCAAGTAACAGTGTAAGAGGGTTTGCAAGTATTGCTTGATTACAAAAGTGTGATGCAGCCTGTAATCCAAACATAAAAATGAAACAAGTCTGAAATAAAGATGTCCCACCTGTAATATAATAGTACATAACCTGCAGCAGGCTGAAAAGTACAGCTGCAGAAGCTGAGTAAAACACATGTGTGAAATATATCCCTGTTGAAATACAGAAACATGACATAAGTGAGACTGTTGGAAAGGATTGCTATAATTACAGGTAAAACATGTCAATAAAGCCTAGAATTAAGTAACATCCTGAATTGTAAAAATAAAACAAGTGAGAGAGTGTGAGAAAGAGGTATGAATCCACCAATAAAGTAGTAATAACTCCTGAATAAAGTATACTGCAGTCAGTACAGAATGAAATGAATGTGACAGGCAGAACCAAACAGTAACATGTGTTGAAAACAGTACTGCAGCTGGAATGTGTGTCCCAAAATCTGGATATGTTTCTCTCAGTCTGCAATATGCAGATAGTATGGTTGTCTGAAATACCAAACATCCACGGTTGTCTATAGCTATATAAAGCAAATGTAGCAGGATGATGTAGCTGAACTGAGCCAGATATGAATGTGTATGAATAAAAATGAAATGTATATTGATGTAGCAGTAACATTCCTATCACCAACCTGAAGTAGTTATCACATAGGAAACTGTAGGTAGAACAGTAGTGTGTATATATCTGCAGCTATTAGAAATGTACAGCATATGTATTGGTATTTGAAGTTGTTAATTCAATTTTCTTCACCCTACCCTATAACCACATATAATCCATTCCATGTGAAATTGGTATGTGCAATCACAATTAACACCCCTGGACATTTGTCCTGTTGGTTCATACATATTTGCATGTATGTTGATGCATCTGCCCTGTTCATACATCCAAACCTGATGGCCCGTTGCCATCAATCAACCCTGCATGTTGTTGGATTGTGTATTGCTGTTCAAATTATGCATGTGTTATGCTTGCTGTTCAATGGCTTGAATATATGGGTGTTTGGTTAATGGGAATACTAATGCATGCTGTTACAACTAATTGTGAATGGTATTGTACATAAATAACCCAAACTGTCATAACATAATGCAAAACATAGGACGACAGGGAAGGCGGGTTCCAGCAGACCCACCTCTCCCTCCTCAGCTGGAGAGTGCACCTGGCAGTAGTGCCCAGGCCGGACCCTCCTCCGGTGGCCCTGTGCCACCTGCAGGAGGAAGCGCTGCAGGGGATGGGGCTTGTCCCCCCTCTGCAAGTGTGGCCGGAGGAGAACATCCACTCACCCTCCGTAGTGTCCGGACTGTGGTGTGTAGGGAGATCCAGCACGCTGTGCTTGGGCCCCTACGCCAGCTTGAGGCACAGGTGGCACAACTCACGGGCGTGCCTGCTGCCTGGCCTACACAGCCCCCAGCACAGCCCCATCCTGGGCAGTGAAGGCACAGTGGCAACTGCCCATGGGTGGGGATCTCAGTTCCACTGTTGCCATCTGTGGGCTCATAGGCTCGAGATATCCAAACATCCGTCCTCGTCAATTGTGTAACCCCCCCACGTGTTTCATACACCGCCCCTGTATGCGTCTTGTTTGTCTTGTCTGTTAACCTACCCAACCTACCTTCCCAGCTATACTGACTTCCTGTACCTGACATACCACTCTCACCTAAAAAAAAAAAAAAAAAAGGGCACTCTGTACCTACAAAAAAATTATGCCCCATACATAGCTGCCCATTTTGCACACATGTCTGCTGGACATGTAAACTGTCAATTACAATTGGCTGTACAACAAGTATTGTTGTTGTCCTTACACCTCTCTCAGGGGTGGAAGGTTTCAAATGTCACACCAAATTACAAACATATGCACAGCTGTTGCTGATGAAGAAATGGGCAGCTATGGACCTTACCTACATCCCTCCTGCAAAACCCATGCTTGTTTCCCTACTGTTCTACCCTCTTTGTGACCCCTTTTTCACCACTTTCCTGTCTCCCCATTTTCATTTCTTTCAAAGAAATTAGCGCCGGTGTGCGCAAGAGTAAGCACTTTTAAGCAGTTGTAAGCGGGTATGCGCATGTGTGCGCAGAGCTAAACGCCAGTGCGCATGCGTGAGCTCTGAGCAAACCAGCGCTAACCCACTTACAACTGCTTAAAAGTGCCTTAGTCACTCTGAATGACAAGGACTGTAGTCTGCTCAAAAGCAAAATAAAATCCCACTGTCAGTCCCGAACCCAGGACCTTGGAAACAGTAGTCTGCATGACTTACCACTAAGCCATGACTGCTATATAAGAACATTGTGCTACAATAAATATATCATGCAATAGTAGGAATGAATGTAAAGGGAATATTGGATGTGTAGTACACAAAGCATGTCATGTATATTTACTGTCAAATGTAGTGGATTTCTATAATAGTAGTGTGTGAACAGAAACAGCCATGCTAGTTGGTAGCTAGTAGGTAATAATGTCACTGTAGCACCTTGCAAGCCACACACATACTCACAGCAGGATAATCACTGCCCATACCCCACAACCTCTTACAGCAAGACATCTGGATTAAGTAATAAAAAATGTGGGGCAAAGGCCCAAAAACAGGGACACATTTCAAATATTGCTCAGACAAACTTAGACAGTTGAGAGAGTAACAGGTTTTACATTATTTTGGATTTTTGGAAGGGTACAAAGTCTGAAACTGAAATGTTTGTCACTATAGTCTGACTTGAGCCCTGAGTGATTTGCCAGAAAAAGCTGTTTTATGGGAATATGGACCAAAATATGAGGCAAAAATGTGGACATCCTGCAAATATCTGTACACTTGAGAGGTATGACACTGCCATATTTGAATAGTTAAGAGCCTAGACATAGCAACAGTGACTGAGTTACATGGATGCCCCACAGACTCACTGTGAAATGTACAAACAGTAGGCAGAAAGGTGTTACAACACATGCAATGGTAACTATGAAGTACTGAAAGTATGCACCACTTGCACGGCAGAAATAGTGTAGTAATACATATGCTCATGCTAACCCACAGTCACAACTGCAGAATACCAGACAATTTAATGGGTGTACCCCACTGATATGTACCATTCCATGAGGCAGATAAAAGATGCACCTGAGAGTCTCTGGGGCCTGCTCAGCAGCATATTCAAATACCCTAATAGATGTCAAGGCCCACATGATGGCTAGACCACACTGCATGCAGTAACACCCTATCAGATATAGCAAGCATTCCAAGGTGTGAATGTACATGGAAGACAGGAAAGCCACAGCAACACACTACAGTCAAGACACCTAGCAGGTATACAAGTAGTGAATGTATAGGGCAAATATTGAAGCCATAGCAACAAAGTGCAAGAGCCACTGCTATATACCAGTTACACCACATGTCCCACAGGAAAGCATACACACCCACATTAACAGTAGTAGTAGTCTTAGGTGTCAGTGTACATACACACTTAGTACAGGAAACTGGAGAAATGAATGGAGAAATGTTAATCTACAACACAGCCGGAAATATGAGAGAGATACTAAACTTTACACTCACAGAACAGTGTCCACAGCATACCAGCATGGTCCCTGCCCTTAAAATATGAAAGGGCTATGCCTATCTCACATACCTTTTTATAGCACTGTCCTGAAATCACAGTGAGAACTGCAATCAGTACACAACTGGCTGCATGCAATTAGTAAATGCTGGCTAACAATTGGTGCAGAGGCCATCACATGGACATATGCAGATACCTACGAAAGCATGCTGTACTCCCAGTCCACACATGCAATACTTTCATTGCACCCTTTGGAGGTAGGGAGAGAGAGAGAGAGAGATAGAAAGAAAAAAAATACACAAACAAAAACACTTATTAACAAAACCTACTAGAAAGCTGTCATCTGTCAACTGGAGCAACAGCAGGACACCGATCCAAAAGGCAACACAAGCAGCTGTGACAAACACAGGTAATGTAAAGTAATACTTTAAAAGTCTACATACTGTGAACCCTCCATATGTGTCATTGGTCTGTATCTATATGTATATGAAGATGTGCATAGGGCAGGGGACATACAGCAACTATCAGTGAAGGCTGTACATACATATGTATGTGAGGGCATCTATGTGCACATATCAATGTAGGTTGAATGTAGGTTGTAGTGCAATGTACAGTGTAGGTTTCACAGTTATGTATGTTTAGCAGTATGTTAGTGTGTGTATACAGTTTTGTAAACAAACATGTTGATATACCTATCTATCATATGGATACGTATGTATGTCAATATATGTATGTATATATATATATATATATATATATATATATATATATATATATATATATACACATAATATGCATATATGTATACATAGATAGAGAGGGATGTAGGAATACATAGACAGATGTAGATAAGATAGAATATGTACAAACATATATATGTAATACACACATACAGATATAGATATATGTAGATACATATACATAGACAGACAGATCTGACTATCTACAGATATGACTGTATATGACTATCTCACACTCCCCCTGTCCCACCCCCTCTGTCACACACCCCCCCTCCATATCTATAGCAATATATGTATATCGATATATTTATATGTGTATATGTATACAGACATATATATATATATATATATATATATATATATATATATATATATACATATACATATACATATATACATATATATATATATATATATATATATATATAGAGAGAGAGAGATATATTCTGAGTGAGGCACATGTGTACAGATGTATTGCAACAGGTGCCTGGTGACAAAGGCATTGAGTGAACACCAGTGTCAAAACTGGAGTACCATACCCCATTTCAAATCACCTATACCAGTAACCACCAGATATGTGATTGGCTGCCCACCACTGCATGTGTCAGGGGTGAACAGGGTCATAAACGTGTACAATAGGCCCCCCAATGATAGTCACAGTGGCACACTATTCCTGGAATACCTGTACATGGTATGAGTCAGCAGACATGGTGTGTCAGATATGGACATGTAGGTCAGTGTACCCCTCCACACCACACAATGTCTGCCACGGTATGTACCTCACATGACAGCTACAGATATGGAGAAGGACACAGTGACATGTACTACACTGTGACAATGCAGTCAAACACATTACCAATGCACAGTGACTGACAACACCACAGAGTGCACACATACTACCCACATAGAGGTTACCACTTCTGGATTTACATACTTAAGTCACACCCATGACAGATGTCCAACAACCATAGTAGCACCTCACACCATCCACAACCTAAATGACCGCTGTGTGTCGTCCTTGACACCACAGTAGAGAGCACATGGTGGAGGTACAGGTTCCTACCCACAGATAAGACATACCCTGCAATAAACCACACAGCATTAAGAAGCAAGACTCCCCATGAGTACATGTCACACATACCCCTGCTGAATGTTAGTCAGATAGGTAATATGCCATATGAGTCACCCTGTGTAACTGTTTGACAGGAACAGGTACCATCACATCACGTGTGTCACAAGGGTCAGGGTAGCAGAACAGTATGCTGCTGTAGTCCCAGGGGCAATAGCATATTGTATTGTGCTGTATTGTATTGTATTGTGTTGTATTGTATTGGTATGTAGAGGTGCCTCCTTTGTGGATTGGAACCATTGCTGCTGTACGCCAGTGTACAGGTACATATCCTGTAGTCAGGCTAGTGTTACGCACTTCTACATGCGGGTTTAGCTCCTCTTGGAGTTCATGTAGCATGCAACCGGGGATACCATCAGGTCCCATTGATGCTGTGTTTTTTTGCTTTTCTGAGGGCGGCTCTCACCTGGACATCTGTGATGACAGGGAGGTTACATTCAGCTGGGATAAGTATGTCTTTGTTTGGGGGAGAGGGAGGGGGGAAATTGCACTGAACCTGTCTGCCACAATGTTGCCAATATCTGTGGGTTCAGTGAATTATTTGTTGTTGTGTACTAACTATGAGCATATTGGAGGGTTTCTGACCAGGTTTCTAACATAACTGGAGAAGGCCTTGTGGTTTTCTGTAGTGTCCCCGGTGATTTCCCTCTCAAAGTTGCCCATGGATGTTTGTATGAGAGAACATAGCTCTTTACTAGTGCTGATCAGACATGCCTTCCCTTTATGGAATTATGCTCTGTCTTGCAGTAGCTTCCATCTTTTGTTATACAATCTGTTTATGGCTGGGGTCCACCAGACAGGATGCTTTCCCTTTGTGGAATCACTGGTAACATTGTGTAGACATTGTAAACTGTGTTTCCTGTTTCCCTCCCACAGGTTCTGGTGCTGCTCTGGTGTCATGCAGCAGGGAACCTGAATCAGGTGCCATGGGTAGTGATAATGATGATATCTGTGTAATGGCACAGGAATTTGTGCCAGGGTCCGTCATTGGTCAGCCAATTGACAGTACACATCTGTCAACCCCATCAATGCGCACAGTCATCCTGCCAATACATCCTTTGTCACCAATGTCCCTAGGTGATGGACAGGATACAGTGGGCATTGACCAGGGTAATGTGGTATCTGTGGCACATGCTTCCCCACACAGCAGCCATGGGCATGGCCCTGATATGGTACCAAACAGACAGATGTCCAGGGGTTCTCGTGGGTGCATCCGTGGGCGTACTGCCCCTGTCAGACGTACCCACAGAGGTCTTACAACCTCAGCTATGTTTCGGGCTGTCATGCAGGCACAGTCACGTATGGAATGGTACACCAGACAGGGTCTGAGGGAGCTGACAGCATGTCACACAGCCATGAGTGACAGTATGCGTGACATTGCGGCTGCCATCCGTAATTTCACCGATGTCATAGACAGACATTGTGGGGACATATTAGATCAGTTCCACAACTACATGTCCATGAGCCAGGGCAATGGTGGACAGTTGAGGCATTGATGTGGGCGTATGCCAGCAACAGCAGCAGCTGGCAGTCATCGCGGACAACAACAGGGCCGCGGCTGCCCCCATAGTGCCAGCAGCAGCCCCAGCAATGCTGGGTCTGTGCTGTCATCAGACCGCACCAGGAGACCACGTGCACATGGCTCTGGACAAGCCCAACAGGGATCTGTGTCCAGTCAACGAACACCTGCTTCTGATGAAAGTACCCAGTCTGGATTAGTACCGGATACGGTCTGTAGCACCCCTGCAAGGCACAGGTACCGTGTCCGTGGCCAGAGACACTAATCTGTATGACCTGGCAGGTACAGTCTGTGGCTGTCCACAAACACCGGTATATGGCAGCCATGAGGTGGAACTGTGTGCATCCATACACACATGCGAACTGACAATATCTAGGGCTACCGCATACACGCACACACTGCATCAACATTGCCCCACCATGTACTGCTGTCCCTCACCAACACACATACATGTCAATTGGTGGTATCAGTGACAGACTCAGGCATACTAAGTTCACACCCTGTACATATGATGAAACTGTGCCACCTCCTGCAATCTGTAACATCAGTGCAGGTACAGGTTAACATGTTGCAGTAACTTGTTTGTTACTATTTGACTGTATTTGTAGCAAATTCTTCTGTGTAAGCTGTAGTAGCTGATTCATAGCATTTATAAGTGTTTGCTGTACCTGTTTCTGCCTGTTTTGTGAAAAAAAAGAAAAAGAAAAAATATCTCTTGTTTTTCCTGCTTTACTAGTTTAGTCCAGTTTCAGAGTTGCTGATTCCTGGGCTTTGGTTGTAGTTCCTGTGTACTGTTTCCTTGCCTTATTTGGGGGAAGGGAAGCTACCTTGCTTTCCTGCTTTACTAGTTTAGTCCAGTTTCAGAGTTGCTGATTCCTGGGCTTTGGTTGTAGTTCCTGTGTACTGTTTCCTTGCCTTATTTGGGGAAGGGAAGCTACCTTGCTTACCAGTGGGAGTGGGAAGCATTGAGCTGCCTTTGTCCAGTTTTGTGAGGTTTCAGCCAGTAACTAGTAGTTTATTGGTCGTTTGGGCCAGTTTCTAGCTTTTCCAGCCCCTGGTATAAAACGGCTAACGCGTTAAGCTGATTTAGAGCGATTTAGCTGAGCTGCCACTGTTGCACACTAGGGCAGTGCCGGTTAAGCAGGTTTAAACTATTCGGCTACCTAAAGTCCACTCTTCAAATTTTCCCTTAAAACTACCTTCCTCGAACTATACTACTGATCAAATCAGCGTATCCTATAACTAAAAAGATCAACTCTACTTGACTCCAAGTAGACTATTCTCTATCTATTAAACCTAGCACTTGCTCCTACAGTACTTATTACCTTGATACGGCACTCTTGTCATAGATAGTACCCCAAAAAGCAACCCCCCATTTCTCGGTCACCCACGTCCCCCGGAATCTTTTTTTAAAGTTTTTCGTCTACCCTTCTAGTATGTCGAGGGATCAGTTGCTAGTGTCCTCTCCTGCTCAGCTGGTGAACCTGGGAATATTGAGGCAATGTTTCAATTGCCTCATGTACACAGACAACCCTTTCCTCCTCCAACAAAACACAAATACATGCGAGAGATGCAACTATACGGCCAAACTGGAGGCTGAGCTCTCTCAACATAGGACTGGCAAGACCAGTCAGGAGGAGAAGGTTACCACACACACTATAGACCCAGTCTCACATAGTACCATTACAACCTCAAATCATACACAAACACACAAAGACATACTCGGAGGCTCTGATCAAAAATCTACCAAAACAGCAGAGGCCACCAAAGCAGACACCCAAACAACCACCACCTCAGAACACAACACCCGCAACACATAGACCTCACAGTCAGAGTGTCAAACAGTCACAGCCCTTAAGGCCAAACACAATGCCAGACACACTAGTCATTGGTGACTCCATAGTCAGACACACTGATGTCCCGCTCACC
The DNA here is from genome assembly GCF_019279795.1 of Protopterus annectens. Classification (NCBI taxonomy): domain Eukaryota; kingdom Metazoa; phylum Chordata; order Ceratodontiformes; family Protopteridae; genus Protopterus; species Protopterus annectens. The sequence goes on from NC_056728.1 coordinate 961,294,639, forward strand.
AGACTGAGTAAGGAGAAGGTCACAGTAAGCTGCCTGTCGGGCTAGAATCCGCCACATAACGCAAGCACTCAGGTCTCTCAACAGCAGGTAGAAATATGACTCAGTCATTGTCCACGCTGGTGTAAACGACCTGAGACGTACCTCCTGGACTACATGAAAAGAGACATTGAGGAGCTCTCTGATTATGTAGCCCAGGCAGGTATGACCCTGACCTTGAGCAGTATCCTACCTTCACCAAGAATGATGCCACAATACAGAGATAAGATGATCAGCTTTAACAATTGGCTTAAACACTGGTGTCATTCAAAGGGGATCCAGTATCTGTCTGCCTGGGATGACATGCTGGACAAGCCATGCTGCTTCGCAAGGGACGGCTTGCACCTGTCACCCTGGGATTCCGGATATTGGCAAAGGCTCTTGCCACCCCATAGTGCCTTTTTAGGCAAGGCTCAAATTCTAAACCTACCACCCTAGAACACAAAAAGGAAAAAACTAAGGGTAATGCTGTTCAATGCCAGAAGTCTAAATCTCAAAATGCACGACTCGAGGCCCTTCTCAGTATGGAGAACATCGATGTCTGTGCTGTGACAGAAACCTGGTTCAAGGCTCCTGAGAGCACCCCAGCTATCAGGTTTTACCTCATATCATGCTCCGCCCCAAAATCCGGACAATACCAAGAAAGGAGGGGGTATCCATATTCATCAAGGACACCCACACCTCAAGACTGGTGGCAATGCGCAATGCATCGGAGACCATCCAGGTGCAATTAACCATAGGCAAGACTGCTCTGCAAATTGTAGCATGTTACAGGCCACCCTCACAAACTCAGGAAACTCACATGGCCTTCCTGAAAACACTAGAGGGGATAAATGTATCACCAAACACCATCATACTAGGTGACTTCAATTACCCTAATATAGACTGGGAACACTACTCAAGCCCAAACACCCTAGCCCAAAAGTTCCTGGAATTCATAAACTCAAATGCCATGGAACAACTAGTCACCATCCCCACAAGAGGAGATAACATACTTGATCTCATCATCACGAACATGGGAGCACAATGTTCAACACCGAAGTATACCCTCACTGCTGAGATCAGATCACAAACTAATCTCACTGGAGGTCCTCATCCCACCCCCACCTGAAATAACAAAGACCACAGTAAAGAACTTCTCAAAAGCCGACTTCACACTTCTAAAGTCTAGTGTGGTCTCCTTTCAGGCCCCTGAGCATGGAAAACAATACTCAAGCCGCTGAATCACTTACAAACGCCTTCTACCAGCACCTGCAGGACTGCATGGATAAGGCAATCCCAAGCAAAACAAAGACTCTTTGTACCAAAGGCAAGCGTCCAGTCTGGTGGACCCCAGCCATAAACAAACTCTACAACAAAAGGAGGAAGCTACTACAAGATAGAGCAAAATCCTTAAAAGGTAAGACACCCTTGATCACTATAAGTAAAAACTAAGAGCTCTCATAAAATCATCCAAAGCAAATTTCGAGAGAAAAATAGCTAAAGACTCAAAAGACAATCATAAGGCCTTCTTTAGCTATGTTAGAAACCTAGGAGGAAACTCCCAGATATGCTCAGAACTAGTTCAAAATGATGTGAAGATTACTGATCCTACAGACATTGCCAACATACTGGCTGACAGGTTCAGTGCAAACTTCTCCCCTCCCCAAAAGGAGAGATATCTATACCAAATGAGTGCAGCCCCCAAACATCTCCAGCCCAAGTGAGAACTGCTCTCCAAAGCAAAAACACAGCATCCATGGGACCCGATGGTGTCCCCGGCTGTGTGCTCCACGAACTCAATGAGGAATTAAACCCATAGCTAGGACAGCTGTTTAATCAAAGTCTTACCTCTGGATACATTCCAGGGAGTGGCGCACTGCAACTGTGGTCCCACTTCACAAAGGCGGTGCCTCCACAGACCCTGGAAATTACTGGCCCATTAGCTTGACAAGCCTTATCTGCAAAGCCATGGAGAGGATCATAATGGACCTCATAAATAAAGACATAGGGAATTTGCAGACTTTGGATCCAACCCAGTTTGGCTTTGTCAAAGGCAGATCATGCCTTTAAACTTGGTTGACTTTTTCAAACAGTCACCAAAGCCATTGATGAGGGAAAGGCAGTCCATACAGCCTACCTCAATCTGGCTAAGGCCTTGATACAATACCCCACTCGGGTATCATTGAAAACTCATCAGCTTAAATGTTAACCCATACATCACAAGATGGGTTGCAAACTGGCTGAGTGACAGAACCCACAGGGTCAGAGTTGCTGGCGCCATGTCAGACTCAAAGCCTGTCACAAGTGGTGTCCCACAGGGCTCAGTCCTGGGCCCACTCTTGTTTGGCATCTACTTTTCCAGTACAAGAAAACACAGGAGGGTTATGGCTGACAAAGTTTGCAGATGACTGCAAACTGGGCCATAGTAGAAAACACATCTGACACAGATATCCTTCAGAAGGGTCTCACAGAAATGGATAACTGGTGCCAGAGCCACGGCCTAAAGTTAAATGCCAAAAAATGCATAGTCATACCCTTCGGGAAAACAAGGTTACCCCTAGCTACCAAATAGGTGGCAATCCACTGAGCACAGAAGAAGTTATCAGGGACCTGGGGACCCAGGTTGATAGTAGTCTGTCATTCGACACCCATGTAGCTAAAGTAGTTAGGAAGTCCTTCTACATTGCCCACCTTATCAAGAAGGGATTCTCATCTAGATCAAGGGAGGTCATAGTCTCCCTTTACTCATCACTCATCAGACCAATGATTGAGTACAATGCCCCATTCGGAATGTATCTGACCCGACACTTGCAGCAGCTGGAGAGGCCACAAAGTTCCTCACCAAAAGGATAAAGGGTCTCAAAAATCTGTCCTATGCTGCCCGACTGAAAGAACTCCAGCTCTATTCAGTAAACATCACTGCTCAGAGGTGACCTTTGCCTAACATACAAGGCCATGTCAAACCCAGATTTGATGAATATGCTTCACCTCAAAAATCTAGATCCATCAGAGCCACAAGGGCGGGAGACTTAAACCTCGACACGGCTATTAATAGGACGTGCTGGAGGGATAGATTCATCACCCAAAGACTCCCTATGCTGTGGAACAAAATCCCGGTACATGTGAGGCAGAGCACCTCGCTGGCCTTGTTCAAGAGAAATCTTGACCAATGGATGGGAGATCGCAGATATACCCCAGGAATTACCTCAGTGTCACTGCTCGACAGAGGCACAGCAAAATAATGGGTATAGTTCCCCATACTAAAGGGGTGGCGTAAGCCACAAAACAATGGGCTAGGCTTATAAATGCCCTCGGGCAGATAGCCTAGTATGAACCTATGAACCTATGAACCTATGATGCACAGGGTGACTACATAGACGTGTAGTAATAGTATCATGTTGTTAACAGTACAGTGTGCTGATATAATTGTGGGTATATCCCGGCATGCCTGATGCAGTAAGGGTATGATTGTCTTGTACTGTTTTCTACACCTATGGTAAGTACCATAGTGTATCATCTGCACATGTTTACATACTGGATGTCAACAGAAGGCCACATACATAGGTAGCACAGGGGATAAGGTAATGAAAGTACTGATACGCAATGATGGACATGTAAACTGAAAGTGGCATGTTGCCCACACTGGACTCTGCAATGCGGATGTTTGAGGATGTTGATATGTGTGCAGTACTACTCAACTGGTACAGGACACACAGGATCACCCTAGTACTGCATGCTCACACCTCATGCCATGCTAGACAGCCCCAACACACAAAACTAACTTTCACAGGAGGGAGAGTCCCCATAAATGTCAGGGATACTGTGGTGGCAGGACAGGTAGCATACATCCTACTAAGTATGGAATCACTGAGTGAAGGCTCAGTGTCTGTTATTTGACATGTGTATTAGTGCAGGTATGAGCACCTGGGTTTCCGTCCAGTCATTGTACATCCTGACAGTACATTGTCTGTACACTTGTGTGCACTGAGACTGGACCCTGGCCATCTGACCTGTGTATTTCCATGTACATGTGTATAGTGCCTGCATATTTGCACTGTTACCTACTGGAAGTGGTACAACTTGTTTGTTGTACAATGGACTACATGCAGCCCTGCTTACTGTAGCTTTGTTTGCATGCATGTTTGCTTGCAGTTACCCTGGAACACTGATTCCACCTGCAATGCAGATTTACTGAGCATCTGTGGATTCCTAGTGACATCTGCATAGCTTACTATACGTATGTCCATGTCTCACTTGACAGAACGTCACTGTTTGTCCTGTTCGCATGTACGTTGCCTGTGACACATTGCATATGACTTACCTGGCATTTGACCACGTGAGCAGTCATATATGCCAGCACTAACTAATCACAGGCACTACACCCTCACCTTCTGTACCTTGTTTCCCATTGGCCCTATGTGCTGTTAATCACCATGGCAATCACAATACTATGGTAGCATGTGCAAAGGTCACTTGTCAGTCACCTCTATGGTACAGTTGTGGAATATGTGAGTCATGTGGCAATGTCACAGCTGCCACATGTACACAGTCAACCCTCTCCCCTACCCATGAATGTACAACACATGTGTGAGATGCAACCACATGGCCAAACTGGGGACTAAGCACTCTGAACGCAGTACTGGCATAACCTGTCAGGTGGCATGAAATACTACAGTGACTACAATACCAGTCTGATGTAGACCTACACTGACAGCAATCCAAACACATGAACACACTGGGGCATTCTTGGAGCCTCAGAATAGCATCCTGCCTGAGCAGCAGACACCTCGGCAGCTGGCAAACAGGCATACGTTAAGCCGGAACACAGCACGTGCAACACATTGCACACAAATCCTGTGTGCCAAACAGTCACAGCCTGTACAGCTAGACAACACACCTGCTACAGTTGTGTTGGGTACCTTTATTGTCCGGTACAGTGAGGTCCCGCTCACCAGGCTGGACAAGGTGAAGGTCACAGTGATATGCCCATGGGGCACTATGGTCCACCACATAACACAAGCATACAGGTCAGTCAGAGGCATGGACACATATGACTCGGTCATTGTCCGTGCCACTATGGCTGACCTGTGATGTACCTCCCTGGACTACATGATAGGGAACATAGAAGGGCTCTCTGAGCATGTGGCACAGGCTGGTATGACCCTGACCTTGGTTGGCATCATATCCTCACCAAGAATGCTGAAGTATTACTGAATGCTGATGAATTACTGTAGCTACAACACCCTAACTGAAAGGTTCCTAGCATGTAGTCACTGCATTGCTATGGAACAACTTGTTACCACTCCCACAACAGGTGAAAACATGCAGCACCTGTTCATCAACATGTAGACTATATGCCCCAGACCAGATGTGTATCCCTCGCTGCTAGGATGATACCATATACAACTCACACTGTATATACACATACCACGTGTAGCAACCGCACAGAAAACCACAGTCATAATGTTATCCAGTGCAAATACCATGTATTCACATGTGGCAGGCGTCAGACATGGGAACTATTGAAGGTCACAGGTATATATGTGTATTTGGCACACACATACATCATATGTGTGCATTGTCATTACTGGTTTAATCAATGTCATGCATTACTGTGAACAACAACCCACACACATTGGCAATCTCTGTGACAAAAACACACGTGGCATTTGTGGAATTCAAAGCCATAACTAACTGTGCTATGACAGTAGAGAGAGACGCAGTAGCAGAGCATGCTATTTGCATTACTGGGAGATTTGCCCTCTTCTGCTGTACTTGTAGGGTGCTGACATCATTTTATTTTATTTTTTTATTTTACATTTGTTGACCGGGCTAGTCCAGCTGGATATATGTCCATTTTCAGTGGAGGCCCGGGGAGAAAAGCTCCACAAATTACAACAACATAAAAGGTCATGACAAAGACAATAACAGTTGTCTCTGTTTAGAGATTGGAATATGCAGCAGCTGGTGTGTTGTACTGGTTGCCAAAAGGGTCAGTTCTCTCACACATATAATTGCACACACCCTACTTCCACCCCCCTACACACACACACACACACACACTTGCCATTTTCAGGATTCAAACCCCTACCTAACTATGTTATGACACTAGTATGAGACGCAGAATTGCACACACACACTAACCCCCCCTCACCCAAACACTCACATTGAGCATTTGCAGGATTCAAACCCCTACCTATGTTATGATACTCGAGACGGACGCATTAGCAGAGCGCGCTATTCGCATTACTGGGAGGTTTCCCTTCTCCGGCTGTACTTATAGGGTGCTGGCATCATCAGCGTTTAGAAAGAGGAATGTGCATCATGTAGTGTGTTGTCCTAGTTGCCAAAAGGGACATTTCTCTCTCACAGAATTGCACACACACTAACCCCACTCGCCCACACACACACACACTCTGAGCATTTGCAGGATTCAAACCCCTACCTAACTATATTATGACACTTGAGGGAGACGCATTAGCAGAGTGCACTATCCAAATTACTGGGCATCTGTTCTGCACCTGCAGTATTTATAGGGTGCTGACATCATTATTTATACAGAGGTATGTACATCTATTATTACCTATCAGGTGGGGGATAGCATATATATGCATTTGCAGCCACCTACTTCAGGATCAGATATGCACATCAGCACTGGCAGGTTATGTTTTATACCATGCTTCGTGACCACAGGACCTGTAACACACAACACAACCAGTTCAGACCACCCCTCCCACATCCAGGACACACACTTTGCTTCCCTGGGAACAATGCCAAGATATGAAGGTGTTCACATACACCATTCCAGTTGTTAATGTCAGGTACAGGTATATTGTGTGTGGGAACTACTCAGGCCTCTACAACATTACCCTACAGCCACTACAATTTGTGTGTCCATGTGCTATGGCAGGACCACTCACCACAGCCACAAGGGGGAATACATATTGCACCTGACCATCTGCAACATGGGTACTCACTGTTCCACACCAGAGGTAGACCACAATTGTTGATATCTGACCATACCCACCTTTTCTTGGACATCCATATCCCATCCCCACCCCCAGACAAGGTTGTCACTGCAAACAAAGTGTATTTATCAAAAGCAGACTTTGCACTTGTGAGGACTGGGGTGAAAGACTTCAAAGGACCCATGCTGGGGGAGTATACAGGCCACTCTGCATAATCCTTGACAATTGCATTCTGAGCATGTGGAAGGTTTGCATTGATCATGCTATCCCAAATATACCCATGACTCCTCCACAACAGGACACCTGTCAGGTGTACACCAGCCATATATGAGCTGTCCAACAGATGGAGTGAGCTAATACATTGCAGAGCAGTAACCCACAGAGGGAGGACATCTCTGAACAGTACTGGCACGATACTTCAATCCCTCATAATGATCATGACAAAGTGTTGACAGTGAAATTGTCCAGACACTGCAGATAAGGCTCCCATCGGTCTGTTATTGACGCCCACTTACTGTTAGAGGTCCTCACCAACCCTCTTCCAACAAACACCAGCCACATGGATGTGGCATAGCAAATTCAACCCCTGGGATCTCCACTGTGTCCCTGCTTAATGGAGGCACAGCACACTAGCCTCAAACGGTGCCTTATGTGACCTACTTTACAGTGGCACAGTAGCCTACTGTACTGGGGAGGCAGACACCAAGCACACTCTGGCTAAGCTTTCATTCTCTAGGGCAAACAGCCTAGTATTGACCTCTACACCCATATGTTTAATTGTCAGATGCACAATATTTGTTGCTGATAGACTGTTTGCAGGTCTTTATTGCCATAGCATTCCCTGTTTCTATGAACAACTTGTGTATCTGTGGAAGATGTTTGAATATGAGAGGGATCCACTATATCACTTATGTCTCTGTAGTCATTTAACTGTGGGCACTGGGCAGATTGCTGTAATGTGGTTGGTTCCTGGAATAACACATACACATACCAGATATGTGTGGCCAACTGCTGCACTGAGATATGGCCTAAGTGTGTGAGCATGCCCAGTTCAGGCTTTCCATGGCATGTTGTCTGACATAGGTCTCATTTATCAAAGTGTGTGAGCATGCCCAGTGTGAGCTTTCCATATGTTGAAATCTGCAGTCCACCACATTTGTGGATGAGTGTAAACTTCAACAATATCTCACGTTTATGGTTGTGTGTTGGGTGTCATGTTGTGTACTTACTGGCCAACTGCTTTGTGTCTGAACACAACAGGGATTATACTGTGCCTGCAGGGTTTGCATGGGATACTTTGCATACAGTTGTCAACATCCTTTCATGCTGACCAAATACTGTAGTACCGTATAGTGTACTGGTTCAGTACTTTCACTGTGGTGGACAGTATCCTGGGCTTTAGTCCCATCACTGCTTTAAATTTTTATAGTGAGCACAACAGACTGGTTAGGGGCCAGTTGTGCACATATGACCATGTTGCATTATGTTCAGATATGGACTACTTAAACCAGGCTTGTCCAACATTGGTAGTGCATTCCACAACATAGGTGGACATTGGCAAACGCTAGCGATGTGCCCTAGGCCATTTCTAATGCTAGTCAGAGAGTGTGTTTGTCCTTCGACACACATTGTAACTGGAGTTTGCCAAGACATATGTCATGGTTAGTATACTGTGCCTCCGTCTACCCGTGACATAACAGTGATACCCAGGGTAAACCTACCATCTCCTATCCACTCATCAAGATTCCTCTTGAGGAGAGTCGATGAGTGACTCTCTGGCTAAACTGTACTGGGAGTTTACTCAAGAGTGGGGGTGGCTTCTGTGTTATTGATCAATCAGTACAGCATGTCCTATGTATATCAGTGCTGGGGTTCAGGTCTCTCATGTGCATAGCTCACTGCCATTCAGATTGTACAAGGTACAACATATTCATTGATTCCAGCTTGGACATGGCTTTATACATCAGGCACAGCTTGCCTCTGGGATGGCAGTATGGCACTGTGTGGAGCTGCAGTTTGTTTAATCAGGCAACACATGGCATCTGTTCGAGCTCTTTGATACACCTGGTGAGGTACTTTTGGGGTCTTTCCGGTTGATGGAGGTGTCTGCTGAGGTACATCCCACAGGGGCCATTGTACTTAATTGTGAGGCTGATGAAGGATGACTGCAGAGCCACAATGACCTCCCCTGATCTAGATCTGACTACCTTCATGATTAGGTGGGTATATGGTATGTTTCTGTAACCACTACAGCCACATGCTTGTCCAATGCAAGATATCTATCAACTTGTGTCCCCAGGTCTCTTATTACATCTTAAGTACTTAATGGGTTAACACCTATGTGGTAATTGGTGGGCACTTACTGTATATCCACAGGGGTTGACTATACACTTTTCTGCAATTAGCTTGCTGACATGGCTATGGCACCAGCTGTCTGTTTCTATGTGGCCCTTTTGTGGGATGCCTGTGTCAGCTGGAGGGTCAGATATGGTGGCCAGTTTGTAGTCCTCTGCAAACTTGTTCAGACACAGTCCTTCCATGTTGGCCTGTACCTATGGGACATATATACCAAACAAGGGAGGTCCCAGGACCGAGCCTTGTGGGATGCCAGTTGTATCTGGTTTGTAGTCTGACATGGCTGCAGCATTTCTGACCATGTCAGTTCTGTCCTTGGTCTGGTTTGCAACCCTCTACTGACATAGGGGTTTATATTTAAGCTGGTGAGCTTATCTATAATGAACACGTGGGGTATTGTATGGAAGCCTTTTGCAAGGTCCAGCTAGGCTGTGTGGACCACATTCCCCTCATCAATGGCCTTAATGACTGTTTCAAATGAGTCAGACATGTTTAAGGGGCAGGATCTGCACTTAAGAAAGCCACACTGGGTAGGGTCCAGTGTCAGTAGGTCCCCAATATCTTTATGTCTGAGGTACATGCTGATCCTTTCCATAGCTTTGCAGACCAAGCTTGTCAGGATTCTGGGGTGGTAGTTTGACATATTCATTCAGGCAACACCTTTGTGGAGAAGGACCACTGTTGTTGTACACTGCTCTTTGGCTACATACCCTGTGGTAAGGCTGACATTGAGCAGTAGTGTTATTTGGCGTTCCATTCTTCTTGGTGTCCATGTTGGACTCAGCCCAGGACACCATCTTGTACCATTGATGCTGTGTGTTTTGCTTTGTAGATGCTGGCTGTTACCTCAGCATCTGCAATGTCAGGGGGCCAGCACTCTGCTGGGATAGATATCTGGCATTTTGGGGGGGGGGGGGTTGCACTGCACCTGTCAGGTTGGATGTTGGCAATGTGTGTGTGTTTGGTATATTATTTGTAATATTTGAGTGATTCAGAGCATATCTGTGAATTCCCAACAAGGTTCCTACCATCAGTTAAGAAAGCCTTGCGATTATCCTTAGTGTCCTGTACAATTTGTATCTTCATAGGTTCATACTAGGCTATCTGCCCTAGGGCATTTATAAGCCTAGCCAGAGTGTGTGTGGCTTTCGCCACCCATTGCTATGTGAATATTATGGCCATTTAGGATTTACTTTACTGTGCCTCTGTCTGGACGTGACACAGTGAAGACCCTCAGTGTACATTCACGATCACCCATCCACTTGGCAAGATTCCTGTTGAAGAGAGTCAGTGAGGGGCTCTGCCTAACATGGAGTGGGATTTCATTCCAGGATGTAGGGAGCCTCTGGGTTATGTATCTGTCCCTCCAGCACATCCTATTTCATTATGTGTTGAGGTTGACATCTCTCGCTCTCACAGCTCTGATGCATTTGGGTTTTCTGGGGTGGAGCATGTCCATTAATCCTGTGTTGGACATGGCCTTGTACAACAGGCATACAACACCTCTGTGTAGGCAGTATGTGACTGCATACAGCTGGGGTGTCTACAGCCAGGCAGCATATGACATATATTTGAGACCCTTTATCCTCTTGGTGAGGTACCTTTGAGGTCTTTCTAACTGCTGCAGGTGTCGGGTAAGATACATCCCAAAAGACGCATTGTACTAAATTATGGGCCTGATAAGAGATCAGTATAGGGGCACAATGACCTCCGTTGACGTAGATGTGAATCCTTTCATGATAAGGTGGCCAATATAGAAGGTCTTCCTAGCCACGTTGGCAATGTGAGGATCACATGACAGGTTACTGTCCACTTGTGTCCCTAGGTCCCTGATTACTCCTTCCATACGTAATGTATTACCACCTATGTGGTAATTTGTGAGTACCTTGTTTGGTATTTGGTGAGACATTCATACTGTCCAGTGTCTTCAGGAAGGCTGAGTGGGGTTCCTGTGTGTGAGTGTGTGGTCTGTAGCATGCTACAGACTGTACAGCAGTTTTGCCTACGGTTAGTTGTACATGGGTGGTCTCCGATGCTTCGTGCATTGTCAGTTACCTGGATGTGTGGGTATCTTTGCTGAATATGGATACTCCCCCTCCTTTTATGGTTTGGTCCAGGTTTTGGGGCCATAACGCATGATATGTGGTATAACCTGGTAGCGTTGGTGTGCTTTCAGGAGCCTTGCTGCAGGTTTCTGTCACTGCATGGACATCGATGTTCCCCATACTGGGGAGGGCCTCGGGAGCATGCATGTTGAGGTTTAGACGTCTGGCATTGGGCAGCATTACCCTTATGTTTCTTTCCACTTATGTTTTCTAGGGAGGTGGGTTAGTCTTTTCAGCCTTGCCTACAAAAGGCTCTATGGAGGTGGCAAGAGCCTTAGCCAATATCCAGACACCCAGGGGTAACAGGTGCAAGCCATCCCTGGCAAAGCAGCGTGGCTTGTCAAGCATGACATCCCAAGCAGACAGACATTGGATCCCCTTGGAATGACACCAGTAATTGTGCCACTTGTTAAAGCTGATCATTCTGTATTTGTACTGTGGCATCATTCTTGGTGAGGGTAGGATGCTGCACAAGGTCAGTGTCATACCGGCCTGGACTACAGAGAGAGCTCATCTATGTCTCTTTTCATGTAGTCCGGGGAGGTATGTCTCAGGTCATTCACACCAGCATGGATAATGACTGCATCAGATTTGTACTTGCTTTTTGGTGACCTGCGTACTTGTGTTATGTGGCATATTGTAGCAGCCTACAGGCAGCTTACTGTACCCTTTCCCTTGTTCAGTCTGGTGAGTGGGACAGCAGTGTGTCTGACTATGGATTCACCTATTACAACTATATCAGGCATGTTGTTTCTTCTTCTGGCCTGTGACTGTTTGACACACCAGCTTTGTGTACTGTGTGTTGCATGTGCTATGTTTGGAGGTAGTGGTTGCTTGGGTGTCTGCTTTGGAGGCCTCTGTTGATGTGGTGTGTTTGTAATTAGGGCCTCTGGGAATGTTTTTGTGTGTTTATGTCTTTGGTTTGCAGTTGTGATAGGTCTATGTGAGACTGGGTTTGTGGTGTGTGTGGTTGCCTTCTCCTCCTGACTAGTTTTGACAGTACTGAGTTGAGAGCGCTCAGCCTCCGGTTTGGATAAATGGTTGCATCTCTCACATATATTTGTATTTCTTGGGGGGAGGAGAGGGTTGTCTGTGTACATGGGGCAGGTGTAACATTGCCTCAAGATTCACAGATTCAAATTGTTGTAGCTGGCCTTAGTGGATTGTATGAGTGGACATATTTTATTGCCATAATACTGATCAGAGATTACTTCCCTTTTTAGGTTTGCTCTATCATGTAGTAGCTTCCTCATTCTCTTGCATGGTTTGGTAATAGCTGGGGTCCACCATGCCAGATGCCTGCGTGTATGGCATTGTGTCTTGGTTTTATTTGGGATTGCATAATCCATGCATTCCTGGCAGTGTTCATGGAATGCCTGTATAACGGGTTCTGAGGTGTGGCCCATATTTTGCACATGCACAGGGCCTTTAATGGATTCCACATCAGTTTGGAGGAGTGCTACATTTGCTTTACACATGTTTTTCACTGTGGTTTTCTGGCCAGGGACTGTGGTCAGGATGTGTATATCCGGTGTGATTACTCTATGGTCTGATCTTACCAGTGAGGGACACACTTCTCATCTTGCCATCCAGAACCCATGTTGCTGATTATCACATCCAGTATGCTTACCCGTCTTGTGGGAGTGGTACGTTGTTCCTGAGCATTTTGGTTTATGGATTCTAGGAACCTTTGTCCTAGGGTGTTGGAGCTAGAATAATGCTCCCAGTCTATGTTTGGGTATTTTCAGTCACCCAATATAATGTGGTTTGGAGAGCTTGATATATTCATGTATTCCAACATAGGCCAAGTGCAGTTCCTGGTGTTAGGATGGTAGTCTGTAGCAGGCTATAAACTGGGAAGCAGTTTTAGCCACTGTTACTTGACCATGGCTAGTCCATGCTGCTTCTTGTTGTGGTACCAACATGGGGTGTGGTTATCCTTGACAATTATTGCTAGTCACCCTCCTTTTGTAGCTTGTTCCATGTTTTGGGGCTGTACAGCACAGTATGAGGTGTAACCTGGTAGTGTTAGGGTGCTGTTGTGAGCCTTGACCCAGTTTTCTGTTACAGAACAGATATCAACATTATCCATGCTGGGGGAGTTTAGACTGCATGCATCTTGCTGTTTAGACTTCTGGCATTGGGTAGCATTACATCTAAGTTTTTATCCCTTGTGATACCTATGGAGGTGGGTTTGTGTTTTGAGCCTTACCTATTCAAGGCATGCTGGGGGTAACAACAGCCTTTGCCAGTATCCATAAGGCCAGGACTGATAGGTGCACGCCACCCCTAGCAGGTGGAGCATCATGTAGTGCTCAGCATGTCATCCCAGACTGGCACACATTGGATCCCCTTTGACTAACAGCAATACTTCAGCCAATTATTGCAAATGATCATCTCATCTTCATATTGTGGCATCGTGCTTGGTGAGGGTAGGATGTTAGTCAGGGTCATCAAGTTTGCATATACTACATGGTGTTACATTGCTTAACACATGGCAATCATGCCTCAGGGGGTGCTGCAGGGCTGCCTATGTTGGATGCACATACTACACTCCCTGTACATGTTTGAAAGCAGGTTGTGTCAACTTAGGCGTCCCTTTTACTATATGTGTGAGTCGGAGAGAGGTATCATTTCCAGGGTCCCTACTAAGCCAGTGTATGTGCTATGCATTGCCACTTTGCCATGGCCAAGGCATACTGGGCACACCTCCTTTTGCCTACTGGGGCAGGCTCAGGTTGTTCCTCTTCCGAGTCACGCTCTGCCTGTGATTGACTTGGCAATGGTGGGGGGCTGTTTGGCCCAGTCCTATGGTGATCTTGCTGCAGCTGTTTTCGCAGAATCATATTATGTAGCATAGCCCTATGGTGATACTGCTGCAGATGTTTTCGCAGAATCATATTATGTAGCATAGCACATACCATGACAATTTGGGTACATGTAGTTGGTGAGTACTGCAAGGCTCTACCAGATGTATCCATGCACAGGAACCATGACTTGAGCAGCCCAAACACACGCTCAATTACATTTCATGTTTGTACGTGTGCCTCATTATGGCGTTGCTGTTCAGGTGTGTGTGCATTTCTGATGGGTGTCATCAGCCACGGCTCCAGTGCATATCCAGCATCCCCTACTAAGTGACCATGTGGGATGTCCCCACTGGCAAATGTCTGGTACAGCTGCGTCAGATGCCAGATATGGGAATCATGGTAGCTTCCAGGGCAGCCAGCACACACATTCATTATTATGCCCTGGGCATCACACACAACCTGGCAGTTGATGGAGGTGAAGCCCTTGTGGTTAATGTAGGCCCTACCCCGCTCACCGGCTGGTGCTTTGATGCGTATGTGCGTGCAGTCTATTGCACCCACTACCTCAGGGTATTCCGCTATTTGCTGGAAGAGACGCATATTGCTGGCCAATACCTCACGGGCATTGGGGAAATATACATGATCACCGACATGTGCTAACATGGCATCCAGGAACTGGTGCAGTACCCTGGAGGCTGATGCCTGTGATATCCCCATCATATCACCAGTTGGTCTCTGGAAGGTACCTGTTGCTAGTATTCTTAGGCCAACACATACCTTGGTTTCCACTGGGATGGGTTCCCCTCTGTTGGTTCTGTGTGAGGCGTGGCCTGCACAGCTCAACAATTTGCTGCAGGAGGTCTCTGTCCACTCTATAGTGCTCCACTATCTCCAGCTCATGTAACCCCTGGTAGGTGACCCTGGGCCTGTACACTCTTCTCCGTCTCCTCACTGTGGGTTGTCCGGCAGCATTTGCATTGTCACCACCCTCAGCAAGTCACCTATGCCTCCTTATGACAGCTATGGCAGCCCCTAGCATTTCTGCTCTGAGTGAAGCTTTTTCAGTTTTCACTTCTAATAGCTTACTCCTGTCTTGCAGTGTCTCTTGAGAGAAACATCTTGCACTGCTGCTTGCAGAGTTTGAAGTGCTGGGCTGGGCTAGTATTCTGCCTGTGTAATTGCCGGCTTCTAATTGTTTTCACCTGCTAGCTCCAGCAGTATCCCCTGCTAGCTTCCTACTATTTCTGTTGCTTCCTTCTTCCTTTCTGTTTCCTCAGGGGGGAGCAACGCGCATACCAGTGGAAACACGCTCACAGTGGCTTAAATGCACGCACACATGCTTACACAGTTTAGAATCTACTTATTTGGGTTAAAACGCGTGCACACCAGCGCAAACAGTCTTACAAGTCTGCCAACAGGCTCCCACATGCTCAGTCTGCCTTACACGCGTGCACACTGCCCTACTCGCACCTTCTGGCGCACACACGTGCGCATGCACGCCCAGCAAGAAACTTTGGTGTAAGTAACAGTGTACACCTTCCATTTCTTGACTTTCCCATGCTTATCTTGTGGCACTCCTCTTTCCATGATATGCGTCTGACATGCATCACGTAACACTGTCCTCAAACGAACTGCATTTCCTTCTGCCATTCCCCCCTGTGATGTCACCTCCACATCTCCTACTCTGTTCCTCCCCCTTATGTAACTCTCACACTACTCGGGATGTGCTCATTTGCTATGTGACAATGGGATTCAGTATCCTAACACTCATTTACATAAGATTGCCTACTAATGCTTAGTTACATGTCTTAGACTCAGCTTCCCCCCTTAGCAACCACTAAATGGTGGCCATGTTGTTTTTGGTCTGCTGGACCCTGCATTGTAAATCCATGTATTCCATAAAACCCACATTTGTGGGTTTATAACCTTCATTTTTATGTTTTATATAGCGCAGCCCGTTTGCACGGGGCTGCGCTGCGTTTAAACATCGCCGAAAAAAAAAATACTTTTTTCTCATATTTGTATCGGGGTACCTTGCCAATGGCCACATATTTGGCCATTGGCATGCTGCCTGACACATATGCACCCTTTATTTGGAGCTGACATGGCTCCATTGTGTTATTTGCAGAAACGTACTCAGTTGTCAACTGAGTACATTTCTGCAGCTAACACGACTCTTACACGGGCTGGTTTGAGCTTCGTGGATCGCTAATCTACCTCATTTGCATGCCTTTCGGCTGCAAGTGAGGTGATTAGCATATCCACGCCCAGTCCGTGTAAGAGACGTTTTAGCTGGTCTCTTACACGGAATTTCGGGCTGTTCCTGGATCGCGAGGGCTGCATGGAGTCTTACACTACTCTTAGACTCCGTGCAAGCCTTTGTGAATCCTGCCCAATATTTACACAATAGTGTGTTTCTCCAAGAAAAAGTACTTAAATAATATCCACAAAACTAAAAATGGGATTGTTTGGCTTAAAAACCATGAAAGTACAAAATTGCCAAAAACTGCTGGAGCCACGAATGTCGGAACCAATATTTTATTGAAAGCATACAAAAACCGCTAAAAACACAAACGCTTTGTACCAAAATTGTGTTTTCGTCTAAGCAAACCGACTTCATCAGATACTCTCCTTAAAACAAACCATCCTTTTATAAATTATACAAAGACGCCTAGTCCAATCAAAAACCAATTAATTAATTAAAAAATCATTGTTCTTTTCCTGTTTACATTCAGCAATGCATACTTTGAAAATTCTGTGCCCATTCCATCCATTAAATAACATCAATACCAACATCAAAAAACATTTTAAAACATTTGATATAAGATATGTAATAAATATATAAAAAACATATAAATTAATTTATACAAAAATCCATTTTTAATATTTAAAAGTTACTTTAAAAAAGAAGGAACCATTTGTATTGTATGTCCTGCCATCTGCTGGTAAAAATGAAAATTACATCTATTTATCTTACAAAATCCCTGCTTTCAATTTT
Source organism: Protopterus annectens (assembly GCF_019279795.1). Lineage (NCBI taxonomy): Eukaryota > Metazoa > Chordata > Ceratodontiformes > Protopteridae > Protopterus > Protopterus annectens. The sequence continues at coordinate 961,311,893 of NC_056728.1, forward strand.
AAAAGAGGTACAATAGAAATAAATTGGATTTTCTAGCCTAAGTACAAACAGCTGACTATATTAGGTGATCAACTTTTGGGTACATTTCCATGTGGCCACTGTTCATTTTGTAATCAGGTAAGCAAATTAAAGCAGTTCAGTAGTGCCAACACGAGTAGGGTGTATGACCTTAGGGTTTTTGGTAACTGTTCAAGCACTTGGGTTGTATATCTGGCCACATGTCAATGCTCGGCATTTTATGTTGGGCAAACATCACGTTCATTAAGAATTAGGATAGGTGAATATGGGAGTGATATTAAAAACAAAAAGAATACTAACGCCTTATACAGACACACCGTTAAACATCCAAAAGCCAAATTTATGTTCATTGTTATTGACAAAATCACTGGAGACAGGAGCAATATACAAGGCTGGCACAGTATCCTTAACCACAAAGAAAAATATTGGATTATTCATTTAGGGGCACTTTTTCCCCAGGACTTAATGACCATCAATAGAACCTAACACCCTGGTACACACCGAAAATAATTGATTAAGGATGGATTCATCCAGGTTAAATGAGTTTAGTGTGTTAGAATATTACCTAACACATTGCACTATTAGTGCATGCTACGCAATTCGATGTTACCATGGTGCATATATTTTTTAAACTTGTTGCTCTTACAAGATTAACATCATGTTAGGGTTTTTTTCATATGACATTCATTTTTTTGTGAGACTATTTAATTATTTTGTGCCTTTTTATATATCTGGTCAACAAAAAATTTTTTATATATATGGTCAACAACAATTATATTACTTATACTATGGATGTCAAAGGATTGATTATACGATGAATATATCCTTGTAATGTATGTTTGATTATTTACCTCTGTGGCTCATACCTACGTAACGGATACTTCGGTGAATATTGTATATAATTTGTTTATGCATAAATATGCACATATCGTGTTTTTATAGCATATTTACATATTCTTGCCTTAGCATATTCATAAATGGTAATTTAAATGTTACACACTATTTTGTATATATTTCTAATAATCTTTTGGAGTTATTTTGCCAAAGTAATTGTTCAATTATTTTCTTTTTTTACTTTATGCTTCTGATGCGTAAGCATATTATTTAAGTACTTTTTCTTGGAGAAACACACTATTGCGTAATTTGATTTAATCAGTCTAATATTATCTGCCTATCTGTATATAAATGTAACTTATACCTTAGCTATTATGTGGTTATAAATATTTTTCATATTATTTATGTTGAATTGGTGAACCTGTATTTTGTCATATACTTTAACATTAACTATGGGGCTGGACCATACCATTGTTAGTCATCGGTTGGTGACATGTATAAATATTCATGAGTTTATTAATTAAATTATATGCCAGTTTCACTGAAGAAGGCTGGCAAGCCGAAACCGGTTTGAAATTTAACCTATTTTTGTTTTGTGTTTATGTTCTAAGAAATAAAAGTATTTGACTGTTTATGCTGGCTTCTGGTGTTAACCATGTTATTCAAGCCAGGGGGTATATGTGCCTTAAATCTAAAAATCCATTGCAGTTCTATCCTCTCTGTGTGTAATTTTGTCAGTAGCAAATTTAAAAGTGAGTTAGATCTGTATTAAGAATATTTTTATTTAAGGCATTTGTTTGAACACTACTCCTAATGTCCGACATGTGTTGACCTGTTCTCTCTCTTAATATACATAGCAAGCTGCTCCAAGTGTGAAGCATCCTACATAGGCAAGACAAATAGAAAATTAAGTGTGTGTTGCGATTACCAAATGCTCTTAGTTCAAGAGCTGCATCTTTGACTGGATGTCTAACAAACTTGTCAGTATTAATGTACTTGCAAAAAGTGCAATCATTACATCTGTATATTCCTTGCTTATTAGTGTAAAAGTAAGATGTATTCTTGGTTGCTCTTTATAACAAAGAATGTTCTTTAAGTTACTAGCTCTTCTGTAACTAAAACTTGGTGAATCTGATACAATGTTTCTTATCTCCGGTATCTCAGTTAGTATAGACTGAGTATTTTTAATAGTGTTCTTTATGACTGGTGTATTTCTATCATGTGCAAGAGTGCATCTTAGCTTGATGTGGACAATTGTACATCTCTGTAGGTGGTTAGCAGAGGTGTATATTCTGTGGATCTCATCTATAATGTCTTGCTTAATTGTTTAACCTGTTGCTGACTATAACCTCTCTGTATGAATTCTGAAGCAGTCCTTTCAAGTTGCTGTTTTATTAGTGAATAATTTTTATTTAATTTAGCTAGCATAACAAGTTGATTTTTAGCAATGTTCGGATAGATATGTGATGGGTGAAAGCTGGTTCTATGTGGTCCTACCTTCATTACAAACAGTAACCCATCCCACCCTTCAACCTATAACATCACCACACCTATACTTCCTCCTACAACTTCTCACAACTATCCCTCCTACTCAGCTAATATATACAAGCACACCATACCTATACTCACTGCATGCACACTCCTTGCATACATCACATCTTACCAAACCTCCGCCATCCCTGCACTCAACCACTACCACTGTACCACCACACACACCACCACTCATATCCTACCTCTACTCTACTACTCTCTCATCAGGTCAACAACCTTCCCAATACAACCTCTATATAGACTACAGACCACAATACCTAAACTAAAAACAACCCCACAACCTGACATAACCCTACCACCATACCTATTGCCCACAGAACACAATCAAAAAACTTCCCTTATAAGCAAGCATATACAGAAATTGATAAAACTAATAATCTCATCCATATCCAACCTAGCTCTCAGTGGAGCCATCCATCCTAATCCTGGTCCCTCTATCTCCAACCCCTCCCCTCATAATCAGACTATAAACCACATCTCCCAAATCACAGCCAATAGAAAGCCAACCGACCTCCTTCTGATAAGCCTAAATATTATAAGTATATGGAACAAGGTGCATGAATTCCATGCCACCATAGACTTCTACTCCCCTGATGTAGTGATCCTTACAGAAACATGGTTAAAACCACACATTACTGGTTACAATATACTAAGAGTAGACAGACTAAACAAAAAAGGAGGTGGTATAGCTATAATATTTAAGCAGCATCTAGACATCCAGATCTTAAAGTTAGCAGCTCCCCAAATAGATAAGGAAGAAATAATATATACCAACCTTAAAATAAACCATAATAAAACCCTAAACATAATAGGTTGCTACTTCCCACCTGGCCACAACATCCCTCCACTTGAAAACCTCCTCAGCTGGACTACCCACCACCTACCCCAAGAAACTTTAATTCTAGGAGACTTCCACACTGACTGGCAATCCTGCTCTAGCAACCACCCAACCCATCATGTAAATCTTCATGGCTTCTCCCAACTAGTGCAGTCACCTACTAGGATAAATAACTCCAACAAACACACTACCCTTGATTGGATACTAGTCAATAAGAGCCCCAAGTCATATATAGCAGGCTGCTTATCTGACAGTCTCAGTGATCACTCCCCAACCTTCTTACTAAGAAAACACCTTTATAAAGCAAAACCCATCATCTACCGTCAAATATGCAAAAAAACTAACTTCAACCCTCTCTCATTCAGCTCATTCCTAAAAGACTGCAACTGGCGACCTCTAAAATACCTCAAACTAGATGATGCGGTTGACTACTTTAATAAAACATTCCTAAGCATCCTTAATTACCACGCCCCCATAAGACATTCCCGAACTAGAGCCCAACAATCCCCATGGCTACAAAAAAAACGAAGCCTGAAATGAAAAACAGGGATAAAGCGTGGGACAACTGGTGCAAAACCAAAACCCCCTCTACTAGGACAAAAATTCCTAGAACTATGCAATAGAACCAAAAAGCTTATAAAACAGGACAAAATCCAGTACTACCAGTCTGCCCTTACATCCTCCCAACATAACCCCAAACAATTCTGGTCCTCAATAAACTCCATCGTCCACCCAGGTAAAGTGAATACACCCACTCCTAACTTAACTCACTCCTCCGAAAATATTGCTACCTCTTTCAACAATCACTTCACAGAAACCGCACCATCACTAGCTAGACAACACAACCCCCCCTCATAAACCCACACCATCAACTAGAACTAACAATCTCCCAACTAGCTTCTCTTTCTCTCCTGTTCCTACCTCCAAAATAAAACAACTACTAACTAAACTTAAAATCAACAGATTAGCAGCAGACAACCTCCCAGGTGAATACATTCAACTTGCAGCTGACACTCTAGCCTACCTCGTATCACTCTTAACAGATCTCTGTCAGAAAGTTATGTTCCTACACTATGGAAAGTCTCACACACAATTCCCCTACACAAAGGAGGCCCCTCCACAGATCTAACCAATTACCGCCCCATAGCTATTCTCTAGCCACTCTCCAAAATACTAGAGAGATGCATTCATTCTCAAGTCTCAGATCACCTCCTTCCTAACAACCTCCTCTCAAACACACAACATGGTTTCCAACCTAACCATAGGACCACCACCGCCACCGCCTTACTCTCTTTCTCTAACACTATCCTACAAACTAAAAATGCAGGTTATCTGTCCTCAGCTACCTTCCTAGACCTCTCTAAAGCTTTTGACATGGTCCCACAGAAACAACTCATCTCTCTTCTTAATAACCTATCTTTCTCTCAACCAGTCATCAACTGGTTTCAGAGTTACCTATCTATTTGGCAGGACAACCCATATCCCCAATTACCAGTCTCCATAGGAGTTCCCCAAGGGTCCATCCTGGGACCCCTACTCTTCTCTATTTTCACCAATAATCTAGCCTCAGCCACAACACATGGCACACTCATACAATATGTAGATGACTCAACCATCATCTGCACAGCCCACTCCCTACCAGAACTGCAAAAAGTCACACAGGAAGCATTTTCTTCTATTGAAACTTTGTTATCTGATGCTCAACTAATACTCAACCCAAACAAAACAAAATTACTAATCTTCCAACCCACCAAATTTACCCTAGACAGCTGTCACCTTAACATCACAGCAAAAGACGCCACCACCATCCATCCTACAGAACACACCAAATTACTAGGAGTAGAAATAGACAATAAACTGAACTTTGACATTCACATTTCCATGACCATTAAAAAAGTGCACAAAAAACTAGGAGCATTATATAGAAATCAGCAACTACTTACCAAAGCAGCTAAAATTTTGGTAGCAAATTCTCATCTTATCTCTACCCTACTCTACACCTCTCCAATATTTACTAATCTTAGACAATGCAATCTAAAGGTCGAAACCTGCTACAACAAAATCACCAAATTCGCCACAGGGGCTTCTTATTGTACTCACCACTGTCTCTCACTAGCAGAACTGGGCTGGCTAGAGCTCCCCCACCTCCTTCAATGGAACAAACTCACACTCACCCACAAACTAATAAACCAACCACTAAAAGTCCCATCCCTCCAGAATCTACTCCAACCCTACATAACCATGAGACCACTAAGATCCAGCCACAAAAACCTCCTACAGGTCACAAGAGCCATTAACTCTGCTGGGGAAGCTTTATTCTCCTGCACTATAGCCAAACTCTGGAACTCCATCCCATCCTCAATTACCTCTGTAACTTCTTGCTCCCACTTTAAAATTCTTACTAAAATCACACTTCAAAACTTGCCAGATATGCCCTTGCAAACCCCCCTCTAATACCATCCACTCCCACCACCCACTACCTCTCTCAGCCCCCTATCAACAACCTACTTTTAGCAAGCTTGGCTACTCATGTTCCAAGACTATCTACCGCAGAATACTAACTTCTTGTAGCAACAACTGCTAATGGCTGTTATGTACCTCAAAAACAGATTGTATAAATTGTTCACTGATGAATCTCAACTACATTTGTAACCATGTTTAGTATATGTCACCATATTTTAAATTTGTACTATGTTCTACAGCTGTTTTACATCTGTTTTCTTCTTGTCTTGCGTCCTTAACTGGACTAATGTCTATATTTAAATGCTATGTTTTTAACTGTATAATTCAAATAATACTTAATGTGGAGCTTTTCTCCCCGGGCCTCTGCTGAAAACGGACCTGTGTCCAGTCGGATTCTCCCAGTCAATAAATGTAAATAAATAATGTATTTTTTCCTGGATGGTTTTCTGTACATAGTAGTATCTATCTGACCAGTATGACGTTTGTTTAGGGTTATGTCAAGGAAATGAATTGTATGAAAGGATACTCCCTCTCAAATAAACCTCAGTGGCAACATCCACCCAAACCCTGGCCCAATCACCTTAAACCCCCACCTCAAACTCCCTTCAAAATATCTCCCCTACTCTCTAATCACTGTCTACAAAAAAAAAAAAAAAAAATCAGACCCCCTCATCTTGTGTCTAAACTTTAGAAGCTTATGTAATAAAACCCAAGGCCTACATGCCACCATAAAACTATACTCCCCCGATATTCTCATCCTAACAATAACTTGGCTCAAACCTCACATCAGTAATGAGGAAATACTCCCCTCAGGCTACAGCATCCTCCATTCAGATAGACTATCCAAAAAAGGGGGCGGTATATAAATTATGTTTAAACACCACCTCAACATCCAAACACTCAACAAATCAGCTCCCCCGATTTGAAATTAAGAAATCTTATATGCCAATCTCAAACTAAACCAGAGTAAGACTAACATCGGCTGCTACTTCCCTCCGGGCCAAAATATACCTCCCTAGAAAACCTCCTGAACTGGTCCAGTCTTTCTCTACCTGAAGAAACCATCATCATCGATGACTTTAATATCAGCTGGCTATCTTGTAGTAAGGACAACCCAGCCATACACCTAAATCTACATGGTTTCACTCAACTAATACAATCACCCACTCATATAAATAAAAACCCCAGCAATCATACCATCCTCGACTGGATACTAGTCAACAAAGATCCCCATTCCTACTTAACTGGCTGTCTACCTGACGGCCTCACTGACCACCCCCCTACATTCCTCCTAAACACCATGTTAACAGTGCAAATCCTATCATCCATAGACAAATCTGTAAGAAAGCAAAATTCAACCCCCACACTTTCATCTCTTCCCTCCAAAACTGTAACTGGACAACACTAAAATATCTCAATCCAGATGAAGCCGACCACTTCTTCAATAGCACTTTCACCAACATCTTAAAACACCCATGCTCCCCTAAGATATGCCAGAATCAAAACTAAAAGCTCCCCCTGGCTCCAAAAAAAAAAACAGAGGAATAATGAAAATTAGAGAGAAAGCCTGGGATCACTGGTGGCTAACAAAAAACCCTTCTGCTAGGCAATCTCTCTTTGAATTGCGCATTAAGGTCAAACAAATAAAAGCAGACAGAGCCCTTTACTATCAGACCACCCTAAACTCATCCCACTACAACCCTAAGCAATTCCAGTCTACAATAAAACTCCATACTCCACCCAGGAAAAGTGGAACCCCCCCGCCCAACTACCACATGCCCTCCTCCTCTAGCCGTATTACTGACTCTTTCAACAACCATTTCACTGAAACCATTCTATCCTTAGCCAAACTCCTCCTCCCCTCATCCAGTACCACCACTCTCTAATTCTCTACCCCCCTTTTTTGCATTTTCCTCAGTACCCACCTCCTATATAAAAAGACTCCTGACAAAACTTAAGCCCACAAAACTCGCAGCTGACAACCTTCCCTCAGAATACCTAAAAATTGCAGCTAATGCCCTAGCCTATCCAATTTCTATATTAACTAACTGCTCCATATCAGAAAGCTATGCACCCTCTCTGCAGAAAATTTCATACATTCCCCTCCACAAAAGGAGGCTCCTCCACTGACCTTTCCAATTGCCGTCCTATCACTATCATCTCCCCAATCTCCAAGATCCTTGAGAAATGCATTAACTCTCAGGTATTAAACCACCTCCCAGCTAACAATCTCCTCTCCAAAACCCAACATGGCTTCAGGACATATCACAGCACTACTACTGCCTCTCTCTCTTTCATCAACACTAGCCTTCATCATAAAAACAATGGCTTATTCTCCACTGCTATATTTCTGGACCTAAGGCTTTTGACATGGTATCACACAAAATACTACTCTCTGTTCTCACTAATCTTTCATTTTCCCACTCATCCACCAACTGGTTCCACAGCTATCTGACCAGCCAACAACAATTAGTTGTTTGGAAAGATAACCTATCACCTCATCTCCTCGTTACAATCGGAGTCCCCCAAGGCTCCATCCTTGGCCCCCTACTATTTTTCCTATTCACCAACAACCTACATACCTCCACCAAGCATGCTTCTCTCATACAATATGCAGATGACTCCACCCTCATCTGCTGTGCCTCCACTTTACCAGAACTTCACAAGATCACACAAGAGTCATTCTCATTAGTAGAAAGCTGGCTATCCAACACCCATCTTCTACTCAATCCTAGCAAGACCAAACTCCTTATCTTTCAACCCTCCAAATCCAACCAGTCTCCCACCCACTTCAATATTCTTGCCAAAGACAATATCATCATCTCCCCATTAGATCACACCAAACTTCTTGGTGTGGAGATTGACAACAATCTCAAATTTGACTTCCACATATCTCTTACCATAAAAAACTACACAAAAATAATTGGTGCACTATATAGAAACAAACAATACCTAACCAAGGCAGCCAAAACTTCTATTGCCAGTTCCCAACTAATATCAACCTTACTCTGTGCCTCTCCAATACATACCAACCTTAGACAGTCGGACCTAAACAGGCTCGAATCCTGCTACAATAAAATCACAAAATTCACAATGGGCGCATCCTGCCGCAGCCACCACTGCAACACACTTAGGGAACTAGGCTGGCTGGAATTCGCACAACTTTTTCACCTGAATCAACTCTCATTTGCCCACAAACTAGTAAACCATCCTCATAAAATCCCATCACTTCAAAACCTTCTCCAAATGTACTGCTCCTCTAGACCCCTACATTCCAACAGCAAAAATCTACTTCTGGTCACAAAACCCAAAAGCTCAGCTGGAGAAGCCTTATTCTCCTGTGCCATATACAAACTATGGGACAACCCCCCGCCCATAACCACTTTACCATCCAGCAGTCAATTCAAGACTGCACTCAAGTCTCACCTAAAAATTCATTGGCTTTGTCCTTGCCCCAATCCCGACTAACAAAAAACGACTCCCTATCCCAAATATAATTATTTTTATTACCTGCTACTGAGCATGTTAAACCTTACTACTACTACTACTTGCCTTTTCAGCTTAATTACTTAAGTTTTCTTTATTCTGTTTTTTTTTTTTTAACTGTTACAAGTATCTATTGCTGTATTAATGTCTGTTTTTTACTATGGACCTATTTGCTCTGTTATTGTATGTCTTGTTCAATACTGTAACTCAATTTACTCTCGCTTGTGGAGCTTTTCTCCCTGGGCCTCTGCTGAAAAAGGACCTGTGTCCAGTCGGAATTTCCCGGTAAACAAATAAATAAATAAATACTTCACATTTAAACTTTAAGAAATCAGTAGTTGTAGAGATGTATGACTCAAATTTAGTGGCAGCTCGTGGCATCAGACTGCAGCCCCCCCCCCCCAGCTGTGTGGGAAAAAGAAAAGCACAACAGACTTGTACAAAAAATATTTTTTTTAATTAAAACTGCATAAAAAAATTAGTCTGACTCGCAAAGTCCCAGAACTCGAACTGCATTTTTTTCCCCTCTAAATGTGGTTGCTGGACTGTTTCTGACCGTTATAAAGGCAGTCTGGACAATGGGGAGTTCTGCATCAGTGCGTGATGCCCAGAACTCTGTGCGGTAACCGCACAGTAACATGGAAGGGGGGCGGACTGCTATGTCCACAGTCACGCACGTGATGTGAATGGCAGGGTGACTACTGATGGTTTCTCGCTCTCTTTTTCAGAAAGAGAGCGAGAACCGATCAGTATTAACAGGCAGTGCAGGACAGGACAAGTACCTTATTGTACTTGCTATCATACAGTACGGACTACGCCAAGCAATGCCGTAGTCCGTACAGTACGGACTACGGCATTGCTTGCTATTTACTTTGCTGCTAAAATAATTATCTAGTTTGAGTTTCTAGTTTCTTTGGGTGCTTAGTGCGGTTACTGCCTGTGTTGGCTAAGGCTTGGTTTGCTTAATTGGGACTCTGAAGTCTTGCTGTTGTGTTTGTGATGGTCAGAATAAGAAACGGACGGTCTCAAAGTCTTCAACTCTTCATCATTTTTTTTTTGAGGTAAGGTAAGAGAAGTCACATCAGTGACTGTACTCTGTAAGGTTCAAAGTGCTGCAGTATTTTTTTTTTTTTTTTTATCAGAACAACTATGTACGAGAGTCTGGTGAAGTGACTCTCCATCGTAGTAGTTGGTGAATAAAACGTAAGGTGTGAGGTGACTTTCTTTGTTATTTAGCTAATTAGCTGACTATGTTTTGTTTTCTTAAACCTGGTACATGAACCTAGGTCAGGAACACATTGCCTCTTTAGAACTGTCCTTTGGTTTAATTCTGCTAAGCATTCAACATTCCAGACATGATCTAGTAAATTTGTTTTATTTTTATTACTTGTCTTGTCCATATACTCCTGTATAAAAGACACTGATTTCACTCATACTGTTACACAGATTGAGACCATATTAAATGTATTCAGCTGCTCTGTCTTGTCTTATTTTGGTGCATAATATGCCAAGAACAGTATGTAAATCGATGGGCTTCACAGTAAGCTGCTACATTAGCTTGAAACTGAGCTCTGACATGGATGATTTATTTTAATGTTTGGTGTGGGTTTTTGCTTTCCTTATGCATTTTTTTTCTTAAAACTGCTTTGTGGATGGTTGGGGCTTAAATCGGGGACATGCAGTTAACTGAATGTAAATATTTGATGATAACATTGTTTTTATACAGATCTGATCCTGATCTTTTTAACATTGGAAGAGCCTCGTCCTTTAAATTTTGGATATGCTTGCTTTGTCTCGCAGTAGGTTAGTTATAAAAGAGGCAGATGCTTTTGGTTTTGAGTTTTAGGTTATGCTGCACTCGTAATGTAATCAGTTTGGCCAGTATCCCTGTTTGCTGTAGTAGATGCACCAGGTTGACTGTTTTATATTGATATTGGGCTTTACAGCAAAGCCCCATTCCAGGACAGAAGTTGAGTAGATGATAACGAAGTGTAAGATGCCTGCTTTTTGAAAGTTTGTTTAAAACAATTCATGCATGAGCCCCACGTTGTGGAACTGTTGTATACTGAAGTTTGCTGTGTGTATTACAGTTGCCTGTGTAGTACTGAGGATACTGTATGCAAAGTGGCACAAGTTAATTCACATTCAGTGTGAAATAACTGATGGACCTTAGAGTTAATGTGGTTTGTTGTGTATGTTGTTGGCATTACTGTAGCAATTGGAAATATTTCTGTCGATGTTGGATACTGTCAATAATTCTTCAAAAAACAAATTTAAGATGTTTAAAAAACTAGCATGGTACAGTGTTGTCTCTATTATTCGTACCAAATCTGTAGAGTGCTACATCATGGACTTGATTGTAGAAGACTGGATAGCCCAACCCACAGAAAATAAAAATGCTGAATTTGTGTCTTGTAAATATTAATAGCCCAGAAGTTCATAGGGAAGATTGTAGGCATCACCCAAGCAACAAAGTTTAAAAATTTGATGTAGTCCACACTGGAAAATGTGCACTAGTTAATGTAGGTGTCCTGTTTGTTTGTATTATTTTTAATATTTCAACCGCAACATGTCCACTTGTTTAATGTGACTTTGTTGTATTTTCAAACTGCATCTTACAGTTTTAAAAATGGGCGAGAACATTCTTCTTGGACAAGTTCAGTCCTAATTTTTAATAGTATTCATTGAGATTTATTTTAAAATTACATATATGATATACTGTGCAAAGGAACACTACGATGTATAGAGATGTTCAGGTTTCAGTTTATAGGTTGGGGCAAGCTTCCTTTCTGTATGTTGTGTTTTTTAATCTGGTATTTAATATGGCATTCTGTATCTGAGTGAATTAATACGAGTCTTTCATTTGCTAACTAAAATCTTTATTAAAATTTGAAATGCGAGATAACAGACTAATTCTGATCAGAGAGAAATTTAGCAGGAATGCTTTATAATCCTTAGTAACAAAAAGTAAAATACTTTTCTTCAACTTGTAGCACTTTATCCACATAACATGTATCCATTTTATGACAGTTACAGGATCATAGGTGGTTACTAGGCTAATGCCCCTGGGGCCCTTACAAACCTAGCCAAGAGTTTATCCCCAAAAAGAAACCTCAGTCAGTACTTGCCACTGTCAATGAGGGATACTGCTGGTTGAAGTTGGAAAGCAAAATGTACACAACTGCTGTTAAGTGACACAACAGAAATCATTAAGGACTGAAGTTAGAAAGTAATGAGACATTGGAGTTTCAGACTTCATATACCCTTCAGAAAAATCATGCTAATGCAAAACCTGTTGTTCTATCAACTTTAAGTTTGTAAGAGCAATATTTAAAAATTGTTCCTATTTTTTGGTCATTTGTCCCACTTTTATACATGGTTTTGTCCAGATTTCTTGCTCTGAGAGGTTGAAGGGTATGCTGCAAGATGTTTATTGTTAAATCTGACCTAAGCTAAAATCTGCAGTGTCATCGTAAGCAACCTTAAATAAATGCGCACAAGCCTGAGAAATGTTTTATGCTGGCTAATGCAGCTTGAAATACGCAGGTGTAACTGGACTAGGTATACATACAAACATACAGAATGAAACTCTTGTGGACTGCAGTGTGAAAGCATATGTGTGCAATGTATGTATGGCAATGTGGATTTTATTTTACTCCTTTTACCTTAGCAGAGATGTTTATCTTAGTATACTGTATGTATGTTATCTTTGTTAGTTGGATCTTTTCTCCCCGGGCCTCACTGAAAAGGGGTTTTATTGCTCAGTCGGATTTTCCCAGTAATCGATTGCAATAAATAAATTCCATATAGCAGCTACGCAGCTTACTCATGTCTTGGAGAGGAATACAAATGCTAAGCAGACCATGGACAGGGTACATGGCAGAGCTAGGTTGGAATCTTAACTGTCCAATGGAAAGGAAGGGCAAACTACAATGTGTGGCTGACCATGCTATACTGTAAGTAGGCAATATGAGACAGAGAATAGTTGGAGTTTTTTGAGTCTGTCCATATAGGACAAGTGTTTAAGGCCTAGGATCCTCTTTGTGAGGCTCTCTAGTTGTTTTATGTACCCTATCTTCTGCCTGCTCCTTTTGCACTACCTTCTCAGTTCTGCAAGAAACAGCTTCTTTCATCAGGGATAATTGTAAACTGTTTTATTAATGCTTAACCCCATCTGTACTGGTTAGCACTGAATATTAAGCTAGTCCCAGTAATGCTGGCATAAGGAATGTGTGTCCATTTTAGATGATGTCGGGCCAATTAAGTGATATCATCTTGAAAGTCATCCACAGTATTTGTACGCCAGTGAGGCAAGATAATTAGGTTGGTTTGGACATGTGCTGAGGAAGGGATGCTGGGTATATTGGGAAAAGTATGATAAGGATGAAGCTGCCAGCCTGGTAAGAGAAAGAGGAAGGCCTAAGATAAGGTTTATGGATGTGGTGAGAGAGGACATGCAGGTGGTTGGTGTGACAGAGAAAAATGCAGAGGACAGGAAGAAATGGAAACAGATTATATGCTGTGGTGACCCCTAATGGGAATAGCCAAAAGAAAAAGAAGATGATGTTTGGATGCAGAATATATCATGTAATTTTGATGTCCACTATGCCTATATAGGTTCATAGGTAGGTACTAGGCCATCTGACCAGGGGCATTTATAAGCCTAGCCAGAGTGTGTCGGCTTTCGCCGCCCCATTGATTAACTGATCCTCTGGCAAGCAGAGCCACTGAAGTGATCCCAGGGGTGTATTTTCTGTTACCTATCCACTCGTCAAGGTTTCACTTGAAGAGTGTTAGTGAGGGGCTCTGCCTGATGTAATTTGAAATTTTGTTCCAAAGCATGGGGAGTCTCTGACAGGAATCAATCCCTCCAGCATGTTTTATTTATTGTTGTGGAGAGGTTTAGCTCACTAGAGCATGTGGCTCCCAGTGACTTGGATTTCTTTAGGTGGAGCATGTCCATCAATTCTGAGTTGGACATGGCTTTGTAAGTCAGGCAGAGATCACCTCTGAGTAAGCGATATGCCACTGAGTACAGCCGGAGTTTTTTCAGTCAGGCTGCATAGTAAATATGTTTGAGGCCAGTAATCCTCTTGGTGAGGTACTTTTGTGGTCTTTCCAGCTGTTGGAAGTATCTTGTGAGGTACATCCCAAATGGGGCATTGTACTCTATGATGGGTCTAATGAGTGATAAGTAGAGGGGCACTATAACGTCTTTATTTGTAGATGCAAACCCTTTAGTAATTAGATGGGCCACATAGAAGGATTCCCTAACTACTTTGGCAATATACCAAAGAAATTTAAACACCAACTGTGAAATGCCAAATTGAGCAAACCGAGACTGCTCCCCAAACTGTAGAAGCACAAAAATAGTGCTAGGTAAAACCAAACAGCATCAAGGATAAAATACAGTACTGCAAAAAGTTAGTAGATAATAGTCCAAACAGAACGTAATCCAAACAGAGTTTATTAAAGCGCTTTTCGTCTGCTGCTAATGGCAAACTTCTTCAGAATAAAAAACAAGTTCAGTCACTGCCATTTTATATAAATCACATGGTTAATTAGTAACCTAATTAAATGCTCATTAAGTTTTAAAAGCAATACTAAAAAGGTACCAGGAAATAGGAGATTCAAATGTAAAAGTTCAAAAAAGTTCAAGTAAAAACTATAAACATCAAAATAAAAATGAGAATATGTAAAGATTCAACAATAAATAATACGTCATAATAAATAAAAATATATATACATATAAAAATAAAAATAAAAATAAATGTATATACTAATAAACATTTTGCATTTCTTTCTTGTAATATATAATCAATAAATTGTAACAAAGTGTATTGATTCCTATGCTAAAATGTTACAAAGTATAACAATCTATCTCTTAAGGCTTAACATACTAAGCAAGCTGCCTATAGAGCAAGCCTCATTCAGACCAGGTGGATGGTAGGACCCCAACCTAATTTGCCAGTAAAGCTCTAGAACTAAGAGCTTCACTGCAAATGCACCCCCTCTGCTGTCATTACAGACTTGGTCAATTCCAATAAATTTGAATGAATGGTTTGGACATTCTGAAACATGTTTGGCCAATGCATTAGTAAGCTTGCATTTCCTAATGGCGTACTGGTGTTCATAAATTCTTTCCTTGAATTTACGTTCAGTTTTGCCAACATAATGGGCAGTACAGTTTTGACATTGGGCTAAGTATACTAACATTTTAGAATTGCATGTAAACCTGTTTTTAAGTTTGTATTCACTCCTGTCAATATTAAATCTGTTAGATTATATAATATATCTACAGTAGTTACAATTGTGGCATCTAAACATCCCAGGTGTTCTGACCGGCAAGTTTTTAGTTTCAAACCAGGATTTCAAATTCCTCCCTTTTTTGTAAGTAACCAAAGGTGAAGTACCTAATTTGGTGGATACAATTGAATCCACACTAAACACTTGCCAATTCTTAAGAATGGTAGACCACAAAAAGTTACTGTCTACTGTGAACGTAGTAATAAATCTAGGAGTGTCAATCAAATCCATCCTGTTAGTATCAACTTGTACACTGACATCACTAATCATTGTACAATCGACCTTGTTCTCTTCTACTCTAACTTTAAGTAGTGGCACAAATATCTTGTTGTTCCTTTTCGTGTTGATCTCTTGTATTAGTTCGTCTATTAACTGAGTAGGATACCCTCTACTTAAAAGGATTCAATTGTATCCACCAAATTAGGTACTTCACCTTTGGTTACTTACAAAAAAAAGGGAAGAATTTGAAATCCTGGTTTGAAACTAAAAACTTGCCGGTCAGAACACCTGGGATGTTTAGATGCCACAATTGTAACTACTGTAGATACATTATAGAATCTAACAGATTTAATATTGACAGGAGAGAATACAAACTTAAACACAGGTTTACATGCAATTCCAAAATGTTAGTATACTTAGCCCAATGTCAAAACTGTACTGCCCATTATGTTGGCAAAACTGAACGTAAATTCAAGGAAAGAATTTATGAACACCAGTACGCCATTAGGAAATGCAAGCTTACTAATGCATTGGCCAAACATGTTTCAGAATGTCCAAACCATTCATTCAAATTTATTGGAATTGACCAAGTCTGTAATGACAGCAGAGGGGGTGCATTTGCAGTGAAGCTCTTAGTTTTAGAGCTTTACTGGCAAATTAGGTTGGGGTCCTACCATCCACCTGGTCTGAATGAGGCTTGCTCTATAGGCAGCTTCCTTAGTATGTTAAGCCGGGTCTCCTTCTAATGACCGAAACGCCGATTCGCCGACAGTGAAATAACCGACACGAAACGACCGACAACGCAGTTGACCGACACGCTCGAATCCCGACAGACGGAAGACCGACAAGGGGAATGTGTAAGCGCGACCTGGTAAGTATGCGATTGTGAGGGATTTAGGAGTAGGGAGCGGACAGGTAAGTGTGCAATACTCAGGGATGTAGGGTTAGGGTGTGTGATAGGTGAGTGTGCGGTAGTGTCGGAGTTTGGGGTTCGGGGTGTGTAAGTGAGTTAGGGTTAGGGTGCAGGTAGGGAGAGTGTGCGGTAGTGTCGGAGCTTGGGGTTCGCGGTGTGTAAGTGAGTTAGGGTTAGGGTGCAGGTACGGAGAGTGTGCGGTAGTGTCGGAGCTTGGGGTTCGGGGTGTGTAAGTGAGTTAGGGTTAGGGTGCAGGTAGGGAGAGTGTGCGGTAGTGTCGGAGCTTGGGGTTCGGGGTGTGTAAGTGAGTTAGGGTTAGGGTGCAGGTAGGGAGAGTGTGCGGTAGTGTCGGACCTTAGGGTTAGGGTTTGGGTTAGGGCTAGTGGATATGTGTTGTAGTGTACTGTGTTGTTTACGTGTAGTGTGTCGGTGTTATGGTGTTCGGTGTTTCGCGTTGTCGGGTTTGTGTGTTGTCGGTTTTCTGGCGTCGGTTATTTCACTGTTGGCGAATCGGCGTTTCGGTCATTAGAAGTAGACCCGTTAAGCCTTAAGAGATAGATTGTTATACACTTTGTAACACTTTAGCATAGGAATCAATACACTTTGTTACAATTTATTGATTATATATTACAAGAAAGAAATGCAAAATGTTTATTAATATATACATTTATTTTTATATGTGTGTATATATTTTTATTTATTATGATGTATTATTTATTGCAGAATCTTTATATTCTTATTTTTATTTGGATATTTACAGTTTTTACTTGAACTTTTTTGAATTTTTACATTTGAATCTTCTACTTCCTGGTATTTTTTAGTATTGCTTTTTAAATTTAATTAGCATTTAATTAGGTTACTAATTAATCATGTGATTTATATAAAATGGCAGTGACTGAATTTGTTCTTTATTCTGAAGAAGTTTGCCATTAGCAGCAGATGAAAAGCGCTTTAATAAACTCTGTTTGGATTACGTTCTGTTTGGACTATTATCTACTAACTTTTTGCAGTACTGTATTTTATCCTTGATGCTGTTTGGTTTTACCTAGCACTATTTTTGTGCTTCTACAGTTTGGGGAGCAGTTTCAGCTTACTCATTTTGGCATTTTACTTTGGCAATATGATTGTCAAAGGAGAGATTACGATCTACCTGGGTCCCCAGATCTGTTATTACCTCTTCTGTATTAAGGGGCTGCCACCTATGTAGCAATTTGTGGGTGTTTTGTTTTTCCCAAATGGGATGACTAGACTATGCATTTTTTGGCATTTAGTTTGAGGCCATGACTTTGACACCAGGTGTCCATCACAGTAAGGCCCTTTTGGAGGATGTCCATGTCAGCCGGAGAGTCAATTATGGCTCCCAGTTTGCAGTCATCGGCAAACTTGGTTAGCCATAGTCCTTCTGTGTTTGCCTATTCTTCTGAAAAGTGTATGCTGTACAGTAGGGGTCCCAGGACTGAGCCTTGTGGGACACCACTTGTGACTGGTTTAGAGTCGGACCTGGAGCCCACTATTCTTACCGTGCAAGTTCTGTCTGTAAGCCAGTTGGCAACCCATCTCGTGACATAGGGGTTTATGTTCAGGTTGGTGAGTTCTTCTGTAATACCCGAGTGGGGAATGGTGTCGAAAGCCTTGGTGAGGTCAAGGTAGGCTGTGTGAACCACCTTTCCCTCGTCTATGGCCTTGGTGACTGTCTCGAAGAAGTCAACCAGGTTTAGTAGGCATGACCTGCCCTTACTAAAGGCAAACTGGGTTGGGTCAAGTGTTTGGAGGTTCCCAATATCTTTGTTAATGAGTTCCATGATGATGCACTCCATAGCCTTGCAGACCAGGCTAGTCAGGTTTATGGGGCAATAGTTACCAGGGTCAGTTGTGGCCCCTCCTTTGTGGAGAGGAATAACTGTTGCTGTGCGCCATTCTATGGGCATGTAGCCTGTGGATAGGCTGAGGTTGAACAGCGTGTTTAGGTGGGGGTTAGTTCGTTCTGTAGTTCATGCAAGACACAGCCTGGGACACCATCTGGTCCCATTGATGCTGTGTTTTTGGCTTTTGAAAGGGCTGCTTTCACCTGTGCGTCTGTGATTTTTGGGATACTACACTTTTCTGGTATTGTTGTGGGCCATTTTGGGGGTGAAGTTTGCACTGAATCTATCTGCCAGGATGTTGGAAATATCAGTAGGTTCAGCATATTTTGTGCTATTTTGCACTAGTTCAGTACATATCTGCAAGTTGCCACTTCGATTCTTAACATAGCTAAAGAAGGCTTTGTGGTTATCTTTTGAATCCTTGGCTATTTTTTTTTTTTGAAGTTGGCCTTGGATGATTTCATGAGGGACCTTAGTTTCTTACTGATAATGATCAGGGATGTCTTTCCTTCTTGGGATTTGCTTTTTTTCTGAACTAGTTTCCTCCTCCTATTGTATAGCCTGTTTAAGAGAAGAAAACCAGTTTGGTGGACCCCTGCAATAAAGGAGTGGGTTTTGCTAGGGATGGCATGATCCATGCATCCTTGTAGGTGCTCATAGAGTGCATTTGTAAAGGTTTCTGCATCTTGGGTAGTGTTATCCTTTAGCGTGAGGGCTGTGAAACTTACCACCTCTGTCTTAAGTAAGGTGAAGTTTGCTTTGGAAAAGTTATTTACTGTGGTTTCCTTAGTTGGGGGGGGGTGTGGACATAGAGTGATTAGTTTATGGTCTGATCTAACCAGTGACGGGGTGACCTCCGGTGTGGAACACCTATCGCCCATGTTGGTGATGACCAGGTCCAGTATGTTGTCACCTCTGGTAGGGGAATTTACCAGCTAATCAAGGGTGTTTGAGTTGATGAATTCCAGGAAGCACTGGGCCTGGGAGTTTGTAATCGAGTAGTTTTCCCAGTGAATGGTAGGGTAATTGAAATCACCCAATATCAGGGTGTTCGGTAGGACCTTCATGTTTTCCAGTGTCTCCAGAAAGGTGGAGTGGTGGTCCTGGGTCATGGATGGTGATTTGTAGCAGGCCACAATTTGCACTGCAGATTTGCCCGATGTTAGTTGCACATGGATGATCTCAGAGGTATCATGCTGCGCCACTAACCTGGAGGTGTAGATATCCTTGATGAATATGGATACACCCCCTCCTTTTGTGTTTCGGTCTATGTTCTGTGGCCGAAACGTGTGGTATGAGTTGTAACCTGGTAGTGCTGGGGTGCTCTCCGGAGCCTTGAACCATGTTTCAGTTACTGCACAGATGTCGACATTCTCCATACTGTGGAGTGCTTTGAGCGCATGCATTCTGAGATTTAAACTCCTGACATAGCATAACCCTCAGTTTTTTTGTTAATTGTGCTGTTTACGGAGGTGGGTTTCACTTTTGAGCCTTGACTAAAAAAAGGCACGATGGGGGCAGCAAGAGCCTTGGCCAGTATTCGAAAGCCTAGGGGTGACTGTCGAGCATGTCGTTCCAGGCTGACAGACACTGGATCCCCTTTGAATGGCACCAGAAGCTTAGCCAGTTGCTGAAATTGATCATTTTTTTCTTTATACTGAGGTATCATTCTTGGTGAGGGCAGGATGCTACTCAGAGTCAGGGTCATACTGGCCTGGGCTACATGATCAGAGAGCTCTTCCATGTCTCTTTTCATGTAGTCCAGGGAGGTACATCTCAGGTCATTCACACCAACATGAACAATGACAGAGTCATATTTGTACTTGTTCTGGAGTGACCTGAGAGCTGCTTGTCGGGAGCCAGAATCTGCCACATAACACAAGCAAACAGTAACCTTCTGCTTGTCCAGCCTAGTGAGTGGGACATCGGTGTTCCTGACTATAGAGTCACCTATTACTAGTGTTTTAGGTTCATAGGTAGGTACTAGGCTATCGGCCCAAGGGTCTACGTAAGCCTAGCCAACAAGGTTTCCTGGCTTACGCCACCCAAGAAAGTTTGTGGAGTGGGATAACTTGCTGTGTGCCATTCAGTGGGCACAAAGCCTGATGTGAGGCGATTATTGAACATGATGCTTAAGTGGGGAGCCAGTTTGTTCTGAGGTTTGTGTATGTTATTTCACCTTAAAGGGACAATCCCAGCGTTTCTTTGTTTGCATTCTGCAATGTTTACCTTGAACAGTGTGTAATTCTGAGTATGCTCAAGAATTGTCTGTGTAAGGTAGGGGGAGGGTTACCTACAGGAAGTTTCAGCATTTTAATCAGTCTACTCACAACACCTTTTAGGTTGAGCCATTCATTATTTTAGCTTGTGGCTTGTTTTCAAAGAAAGATATCTTCTAAATGTTTTTAATGACCTGCCTTCTCCTGACTTCTAGTTTCTCTGGAAAGGATTAGTTGTTGTGTCTTTCGGCTTATCTCGGTTAGGAGTCGCCACAGTGGAACTCCGGTCCGCTAATGTTTGGTAGTGGATTTTTACGTGCCGAGTTACCAGTATTTTGTTACATGCTGATACTTCTGTTGAAAGCATGTGTAATTCAACTCGCAAACATTAGTACAAGGAGTCCTCTGTTACTTATTTATTTATTTTATTTTACATTTGTTGACCGGGATAGTCCGACTGGATGCATGTCCATTTTCAGCGGAGGCCCGGGGAGAAAAGCTCCAAGGGTAAGCAGATACAGCATTACATAATACCAGCATTACATATTACAAACGGACTATTTACAGAGATTACATAAGTAAGCAAGTTAAACAAGTTCCACAGGTTACAGTTAGTCCTGAGCACAAGTCAGGATTAAATGAAATTACACAGTAAACTGGTTAACAGATTTTTACACATTCGAGTTAGCCAGGCTTGATACATTGACATAGCCAGTTAAGTGACAAATGTTGTTTGAGTCTAGTTTTAAATTGACCTAAGGTGGAAAGTAAGGTAATATCAGCTGGAAGAGAGTTCCAGGATCTACTTACAGAGCTTGCAAAGAGAGAATCACCGGCTGTGTTATTAATTTTGCTAGTCTGAATTAGTAGTTTGTTGGAGGATCGAAGTGGTCTAGGATTGTTATAGGGGGTGATAATATTTTTAAGTGCAGGAGTATTGTCCGGATTATAGAGGATTTTATAGGCCATAATCAGTTGGTTATACTGGATTAGGCTAGGTAGTTCAAGCCAACCAAGCTGATTTAGATTGATGCAATGATGTGTCCTAAAAGGCAGCCCAGTGGCAAACCTGGCAATGTGGTTGTAGGACATTGAGAGTTTGTTAAGGACAGTCTTGTTCAAATTCGAGAGTAGAGGGGATGCATACAGAAGGGTTGAAAGAAGGTAAGAGCGAGTTATGGCAATTTTATCTGGAGGGGTTAGGAAGGCTTTTATTCTGTAAAGTGACCCTAGTTTTTTATTGATGGTTTTGATAGTTTGGTTAACATGTAGGTCAAATTTGAGATTATTGTCTATGATGACACCTAATAGTTTTGTAGATGGGTCAGGGGAGATTATTGTGCCATCATTTGATTTTATGGTAAAGGTGAAAGCGGTAGACCTACGTGTTGGTGAAAATAACAGCATTTTAGTTTTTTTGGGATTTAGGATCAGATGATGTTCAGAAAGCCAGTTTTCTATTGTATTAAAGGTGGTCTGGGTAGCTGACCATAACTCTACTGGAGATGTGGCTGAGCAAATCAGAGTAGAGTCATCAGCATATTGGATACAGCTGACTTTTGGGATGACAGTATAAAGGTCGTTAATGAAGATGGAGAACAGCAAGGGCCCTAGTATAGAGCCTTGTGGTACTCCGAGGGTGTTAGGTAGAAGGTTAGAGAGTTTGTTCTGCCAGAGGACAGCCTGCTGTCGACCATTCCTCTGCTCCTAAAGTCTCAGCCTACTCTGTCAAATGCTTTCTCTGCATCAAGACCAACAACAATAGTATTTTCTTACATCCTGCTTCCCTCTGGATCATCAGTGTTCTTTTAATGTTGTCAAAAGTTTGCCTCCTCTCTCCACAAAATCACACTGATCTATATCTATCAATTTTTGGCATCGCTTTTGCCATTATAGACATAAACACTTTATAATCATGGTGATGGTTCAGTATTGAAATGGGCCTGTATGAAGCTGTATCTGATGGATCTTTACCCTCTTTAGGTATTACAGCTGCCACTAATTTCTTCCAGGATATTGCTACTTCTCCTACTCTTAAAATACTGTTAAACAAAACCTTCCAGATCTTTATTAGCTTTTTCCCTTCGAACTTCCATACTTCCACAGGAATACCATCCATTCCTGGGGGCTTTCCTGTGTATTGGTTATACATCACCATTGTTGTCTCATCTCTTCCTATTCTAACTGCTCACTTAGTACTTACCTGTGAACTGGAAAATAAGCTTGGATAATGAATCCAGTGTGAGATTAGGATAAAAATGCCCCCCAGTACCTTCAGCTACCATGATGTACAGTTTACCTGAAGCTATTTATTTTCATTTGGGAAAGATTTTTTTTCTAAGGCTCTCCCAAATCATATTGCATATGAATACAAAAAGTATGGTGCAAGCCAACAATGAAGCTTCATGTACTGAGACGTGATCAGACATGCAACACTGCCAAAAATCACTCATTATTTCCTCAATTACACACTTAGCCTCCTTGCAGAGGTGTAGTAGATTTGGAGCTTACCCTGATCATGGTTCCCATGAACTGCCAGGCACATGGACACACAATACAGTAAGAGCAAGTGAAGAAGTGTAATTTCACTGCACAATATGTCACTAGATGTGGGAGGAGATGCAGCATCAAAATTCACAGGCAGATGTTACAGATTCAGCTAAAGTGGAGCCATTTAGAACTGAACAGAGGACATAAGTAATGCAAGGCAGTAATGTTGATTACATCATGACTGTGCTATTTTGGATATAAATTAGCATTTAGCTAATATGAAGATTCTGGTCCTCCAGAATAAGCTAAGAAAAATACAGCTTGCATTCATAATCCCATGACACAGGTATAGTATACTCAATAAGTGATCTAAAGATCACTTCAATGATGCCTAATGAAAAATTTTCCTCCAGTGATCCATTTAGCAGTTTGGGGGAAATGTTTCATTTGGTGTCAGCGAAGTTCTTGTGCAGGCAAGGACAATGATCCCTTGAGTAGTTTTGTCCATGTCTCCATAAAGCAGTTAACTGTCATCAAATGGAACACTTTCCCCCAAACATCCCAAGACAAGCACTTTTACTAAGATCAAATGAACCACTTCTCCCAAATATACGTTCAGTAGTTTGTCCATGTAGGCCCAAGCACTTCATGAACATGAAATCAAATATTTCCTCCAGTAGTCCATTTCATAGTTTGTCTATCCCTGCAAAAGCACTTCACTGACAGCAAATGAAACACTGACAGCAAATTAAACATTTCCCCAACAATCTCTTATGTAGTTTCTTCATGTTTGTTCAGGCATTTCACTGACACCAAAAAGGAACATTTCCCCAAAACAGTCCCTTCAGTAAGCTGTAATATGGATATCACTGACACCAAATGAAACATTTCCCCCCCAAAATGTCCCCACAAAGACTTCTGTGATGACAGAATGAAACATTTTATCAAATAAACCCTTCTGTAGTTGGTCCATTATTGCTGAAGTCATTCACTGGCACCAAATAAAACATTTCCACCAACGATCATTTCAGTAGTATGTACATGTCTGTACAAGCACTTTTGCTGACACCAAAAGAAACCTTTCCCTCATGACCCTTTCAGTAGTTTGTTCATATCTGCATAAGTACTTCACTAACACCAAATCAAACTTTTCCCCGTGATCCTTTCAGTATTTTTTCTATGTATGCCCAAGCACCTCTCTGACACAAAATGGAACATTCCCACCAATGACCCCTTCAGTAGTTTCTCCATGTATGCCCAAGCACTTCTCTGACACCAAATGGAACATTCCCACCAATGACCCCTTCAGTAGTTTCTCCATGTATGCCCAAGCACTCCTCTGACACCAAATGGGACATTCCCACCAATGACCCCTTCAGTAGTTTCTCCATGTATGCCCAAGCACTTCTCTGACACCAAATGGAACATTCCCACCAATGACCCCATTCAGTAGTTTCTCCATGTATGCACAAGCACTCCTCTGACACCAAATGGAACATTCCCATCAATGACCCCTTCAGTAGTTTCTCCATGTATGTACAAGCACTCCTCTGACACCAAATGGAACATTCCCATCAATGACCCCTTCAGTAGTTTCTCCATGTATGCACAAGCACTCCTCTGACACCAAATGGAACATTCCCATCAATGACCCCTTCAGTAGTTTCTCCATGTATGTACAAGCACTCCTCTGACACCAAATGGAACATTCCCATCAATGACCCCTTCAGTAGTTTCTCCATGTATGCCCAAGCACTCCTCTGACACCAAATGGAACATTCCCATCAATGACCCCTTCAGTAGTTTCTCCATGTATGCACAAGCACTTCACTGATGCCAAATGAAGCATTTCCCCCAATGATCCCATTAGCTAAGAGGCTGAGAGATATGCAAACCTCATAACTGCTACTGCCATTGCTGAAGCAATCTTCCCTCCCACCCCCACCTGAAACACAGTTGTGGATCAGAACATGCATGCTAACACAAATCCTGTTCAAGCAACTTTGCACTTTATATCTTCATCTAAGAGGTCAAGAGGTATGAAACCATTTAACAGTTGCTGCCACTGCTCAATCTCTTTCACTCTTCACATTTGTACAAACACACACACATTGTTTTTTTTTTTTTTTACTTTTACACTTGCTAACAAAAGTTTGTCTGAGTCTAGGTATAATGGCCTCTGGAACATTTCAACAGCATAAGGAAGATGTAAGGAGAATAAAACAAAATACGGAGCAAACACCTTCTGAAAAAGCAGCAATTGATAATAAAAGGAAAAGTTCAGTACTCAGAAGGTGAACCACGGCAGCAGCAGCGAAAATACAAGTAGTCGGTGCAGATAAATACCATACAGTTCTCTTCACATATAGTCTCTCCACCAATAAACCACTTGTAAAGCGAAACAGCTATCGTAAAAAGGCAGTTTTATTGAGTAAGCGCTTTCACCAACACGGCTTCTTCAGACTCAAATACAAATGACTGAAGCACATATAATATACTATTAAAACCAGTAAAAAAGCGGGAAACAACTCAATTAAGCAATTAGCGCAATAACAATCAATTGAATTAAAAACTTCACTTTATACACAGGGTACTAAAGCCAATATAATGCTTTAAAAACATTCAATAACTGTAGAATCAACCAACAATAATAAAACATTACTAAGACATACTCAATAAAATAAATAGGATCTATTTGATATATAGGAATAGAAGATAAAAAACTGAGTATAAGTTAATATGCCTTCAATCTTCTTATTTTCAAAAAGGGTCTGACAGAGACCTTAGCATTAAGGCCTGGTGGAACGTCAGATCTCAGTTTGATAATCCACATGTTTTCCCTATTCTCAGTGTGTGTTCTGATATCTCCACCTCTAATATTGGCATTAACATGTTCAACTATCCTAAAAGTAAAGGTATGCTGAATCCCAAACTCAGATACATGTTTGGCCAGCGCATTGCTAACATGCCCCATCCTGATGCTGTATAAATGTTCGCGTATACGATCCTTAAAGCATCGATTAGTCTTCCCTATATAGAAAGACTTACATAGGGAACAGGTAGCAAGATATATGACATTTCTGGACAAGCAATTACCATTAACTTTAAAGAAGTACTGACGTGAACTGAAAGGATGAATAAACAAAGTAGAGGGGTTAATATAAGAACAAAACTACAACTGCCACAACAGTGTTCGCTTTGTTGAATGCTGGATCGGTTGGTGGGACCTCTGTCACATAATAACCTTTTAAATTCTTTTTATTCCTGTATCTAAACTGGGGGGCATCACCTAATATTTCTCTGATATGAGAATCAACCATCAAAACATTCCAATGGCTCCTCACTAATTCCTTGATGGCAGCAACATCATTGGTAAAAAAGACCGAGAATGCTCCTGTGCTAACTGGGACATTACCTATTCTAGTGTCACTCTGGACTACATGTAAAGAATCTGTCCTTTCAGAAAAGTATGGGGCCGCAGTATTTTGTCTCAAATCTCTTAGGCCTATGGTGCCCTTAGAATCATTAGGTCCATATCCTCTGTGTCAATGTTCGATTCAAATCACCTAGATCCTGTTCGAACCCTGTATTACTGGGATTGTACCTAGATGCCCTCAATGCCTGTCCCTTCACTATGTTGTTAAAAACATAGCTGGGATGCATACTGGAGCGTGTAAAATTGTGTTTTATGACAATTCTTCCTAAAAACACCTGTGTTGATCAAGCCACTGTTTAATTTCTCAACAAAAACATCTAGAAATGAAATCTTAGTTTCAGACATTTCATAAGTAAATTTGAGGTAAGTAGTGGCGTTAATATAAGATACAAAGCTGTTTAAATCATCAACAGATCCCTCCATAGAAAGAAAGATCATCTACAAAGCGTCGGTAGAACAAAACATGTTCAACATGCTGTAGATTCATACATGACTTCATGTTCCCATTCAGCCATAAATAAGTTGGCGTAGCTATTGCATGAAGTGCCCATAGCATCCGCTGTAGGAAACATCTACCTTGAAAGTAAAATATATTATTAGATAAAACTAACTGTAGTAATGACATTATTAAATGTATCTTCATATCAGACATTTCAGATGCCCGTTTTAAGTGGCGGCAAACTTTGTCAATACCAACTTGGTTAGATTACTGTAAATAGGGACTGAGCGTCCATGGTGACAAAAATAAGGCCAGCTATGTCTTGTATATCACTAAGACTAGCATAAGGTCAAGTAAATTGCTTTGTATCTTTCAAAATAAATGGGTTACTATCTACTATGGGTCTTAAATGACTCTCAAGATAAATGAGAAGGCTCAGTTACCCACCTACCAGCCACAATTGGTCTCATAGGGGTTTTAGATTTATGTACCTTAGGCAGGCCATTAATTAAGGGAATCATTGGAGTGGGTACATCCAAGAACTGAAACAAAGAAAGGTCTATCACATTACTATTTAAAAGGCCTAATAGGAACATATGGACCTTATGTGAATAGAACTGCACCATATTAAAAGCTAAAGGCTGATAAAATTGTTGATTACTCAACATGGAAAACATCCTGTTCACATAGTCATCAGTATCCAACACCACTATGCCCCTTATCTGCTGGCCTGATGGATAATGATGCATCCTTACTTAGCCCATATAGGGCACTTCTCTCTGAAACACTTAAATTGTACCTGATAAAGGGTCTATTAGTGTCCCTCAGTTTATATAAGTCATCCTCAACGAGCTTACTGAAGGCTGCTAGAAGTGGATGCAACTGTGGTGTAAAAACACTAGGTCTTTGAAAGCGTTTATTATTCATAGGTACAGTGTTATTACCAAAAGTTAAACGTAGAGATGTAAGGAATTTATCTCTACGTTTAACTTTTGGTAATAACACTGTACCTATGAATAATAAACGCTTTCAAAGACCTAGTGTTTTTACACCACAGTTGCATCCACTTCTAGCAGCCTTCAGTAAGCTCGTTGAGGATGACTTATATAAACTGAGGGACACTAATAGACACCCTTTTATCAGGTACAATTTAAGTGTTTCAGAGAGAAGTGCCCTATATGGGCTAAGTAAGGATGCATCATTATCCATCAGGCCAGCAGATAAGGGGGGTGGCATAGTGGTGTTGGATACTGATGACTGTGTGAACAGGATGTTTTCCATGTTGAGTAATCAACAATTTTATCAGCCTTTAGCTTTTAATATGGTGCAGTTCTATTCACATAAGGTCCATATGTTCCTATTAGGCCTTTTAAATAGTAATGTGATAGACCTTTCTTTGTTTCAGTTCTTGGATGTACCCACTCCAATGATTCCCTTAATTAATGGCCTGCCTAAGGTACATAAAAATCTACGAAACCCCCCTATGAGACCAATTGTGGCTGGTAGGGGGTGGGTAACTGAGCCGTCTTCGATTTATCTTGAGAGTCATTTAAGACCCATAGTAGATAGTAACCCATTTATTTTGAAAGATACAAAGCAATTTCTACTTGACCTTTATGCTAGTCTTAGTGATATACAAGACATAGCTGGCCTTATTTTTGTCACCATGGACGTTCAGTCCCTATTTACAGTAATCCCTAACCAAGTTGGTATTGACAAAGTTTGCCGCCACTTAAAACGGGCATCTGAAATGTCTGATATGAAGATTCATTTAATAATGTCATTACTACAGTTAGTTTTATCTAATAATATATTTTACTTTCAAGGTAGATGTTTCCTACAGCGAGATGGCGTGGCTATGGGCACTTCATGTGCCAATAGCTACGCCAACTTATTTATGGCTGAATGGGAACATGAAGTCATGTATGAATCTACAGCGTATGTTGAACATGTTTTGTTCTACCGACGTTTTGTAGATGATCTTTTCTTTCTATGGAGGGGATCTGTTGATGATTTAAACAGCTTTGTATCTTATATTAACGCTTCCACTACTTACCTCAAATTTACTTATGAAATGTCTGAAACTAAGATTTCATTTCTAGATGTTTTTGTTGAGAAATTAAACAGTGGCTTGATCAACACAGGTGTTTTTAGGAAGAATTGTCATAAAAACACAATTTTACACCGCTCCAGTATGCATCCCAGCTATGTTTTTAACAACATAGTGAAGGGACAGGCATTGAGGGCGTCTAGGTACAATCCCAGTAATACAGGGTTCGAACAGGATCTAGGTGATTTGAATCGAAGATTGACACAGAGAGGATATGGACCGAATGATTTCTCTAAGGGCACCATAGGCCTAAGAGATTTGAGACAAAATACTGCGGCCCCATACTTTTCTGAAAGGACAGATTCTTTACATGTAGTCCAGAGTGACACTAGAATAGGTAATGTCCCAGTTAGCACAGGAGCATTCTCGGTCTTTTTTACCAATGATGTTGCTGCCATCAAGGAATTAGTGAGGAGCCATTGGAATGTTTTGATGGTTGATTCTCATATCAGAGAAATATTAGGTGATGCCCCCCAGTTTAGATACAGGAATAAAAAGAATTTAAAAAGGTTATTATGTGACAGAGGTCCCACCAACTTACGATCCAGCATTCAACAAAGCGGAACACGCTGTTGTGGCAGTTGTAGTTTTTGTTCTTATATTAACCCCTCTACTTTGTTTATTCATCCTTTCAGTTCACGTCAGTACTTCTTTAAAGTTAATGGTAATTGCTTGTCCAGAAATGTCATATATCTTGCTACCTGTTCCCTATGTAAGTCTTTCTATATAGGGAAGACTAATCGATGCTTTAAGGATCGTATACGCGAACATTTATACAGCATCAGGATGGGGCATGTTAGCAATGCGCTGGCCAAACATGTATCTGAGTTTGGGATTCAGCATACCTTTACTTTTAGGATAGTTGAACATGTTAATGCCAATATTAGAGGTGGAGATATCAGAACACACACTGAGAATAGGGAAAACATGTGGATTATCAAACTGAGATCTGACGTTCCACCAGGCCTTAATGCTAAGGTCTCTGTCAGACCCTTTTTGAAAATAAGAAGATTGAAGGCATATTAACTTATACTCAGTTTTTTATCTTCTATTCCTATATATCAAATAGATCCTATTTATTTTATTGAGTATGTCTTAGTAATGTTTTATTATTGTTGGTTGATTCTACAGTTATTGAATGTTTTTAAAGCATTATATTGGCTTTAGTACCCTGTGTATAAAGTGAAGTTTTTAATTCAATTGATTGTTATTGCGCTAATTGCTTAATTGAGTTGTTTCCCGCTTTTTTACTAGTTTTAATAGTATATTATATGTGCTTCAGTCATTTGTATTTGAGTCTGAAGAAGCCGTGTTGGTGAAAGCGCTTACTCAATAAAACTGCCTTTTTACGATAGCTGTTTCGCTTTACGAGTGGTTTATTGGTGGAGAGACTATATGTGAAGAGAACTGTATGGTATTTATCTGCACCGACTACTTGTATTTTCGCTGCTGCTGCCGTGGTTCACCTTCTGAGTACTGAACTTTTCCTTTTATTAGCATAAGGAAGATGCTGTATGAGTATCCCAGTCAGCTGCCATTCAAATTCTCTTGTATTTCCTGGCAGCAATGTGCACCAAGGTGGATAATCCACGACTGTTGCTGGGAAGTGGACGTAATCAAAGAACTCCCATGCAACAATTCTGTGCTATAGCCAATTTCTCCTGCATCCTGGGTGCAATAGACTGCACTCACTTTCCATTTAAAACACCTGCTGTACCGGATGCTGAACTGTACAACAAAAGAAAGGGGTGTCAAGTGGTGTGATCAGCAGATCCCTTGTTACTAATATCATGGTGACACACTCTGGTAGTGTCCCTGATGCTGTAATATGAAGGGAAAGTGGTCTGAGGGCTGCTTTCCAAAATGGTGAAATATCTGAGGGACTACTGGTCAGTAAGTACAGGACCACAGCTATGATGTAATCAGAATCCACACCTGTCAACATTAAGCATGAGGGCAACATATGTCCTGGTGGTATGATTTGAGGCCAGTAACAATGTTATCTCACATGGGGAGGCAAGGGTGGCCCACCTCCAGTGACATTCCTCGCCTTCTCATAGCAGCAGTCTGTAGGCTGCACTGAGGATCGTGCCAGAGTAACATTACTGACAGGCCTCACTGGCTCTATTGTGACTGCCCAATGCATTGATTATGTTTGGAAGGCCTGTTCGCACTTCATTTCTCTAGACAGTATTGCCTGTCCATCCAAGAAGACTGTAATCATGCTGGGGAGGAACCTCAATTATAATTTCATTATGTCTGTGCAAAAAATTATCTTCCCTACTTCTGCTTGACATCTGGAAGACAAAGTGATATAAAAATGTTATACTTTATATGGAGGCTCGCATATTGACATGATGTTACAAGCATATGTCAATTGACTATCTCACCTCTTATGTAAAATATAAAGCTGTGCTAAACAATCAGTTTCATTTGTTTTACTGTTATGAATAGATAATCAGAATAAATATGAAAAAAAATCATCACATGTACAACCCATTAAAAAATTGCATAGGTCACATGTGGGACTTGAATCCATGGCAGTGGATATCATAACAAGTAAGGGACAGTCACACAACCAATGTGTCATAGTAATGGTGTTCCACAGTTGCATGCATATCCAAAAAGAATGATCATGTGTACTCCAAGAATGTCAGATGCCTGTTATATACAACCACCGTCAATGATACATATCATAACAAATGTTACTGTCACAATATGGTATGCAACACACATAGTGGAAGTTATATATAAACAGTGCAGAAAAAAATCAGTATATTAAAATGAACTGTTATGCACTTGTGGCAACATATCAACACAATAAACAGTGAATCATCCTCATGTTGTTTCTACCAGACCGCATGCACTAACAACTATTACTATATTACTAAGCATTGGAAAGTATCAGGAAACTAATCAGTGAACATACAACTTATAGAAATCCTCAAAAGTCACTGGTTTCCATAAACATACCACAGATATTGCAGTTTAGTTAGAAATAACACTACAGATATATTTTCATTTTATCAGTATCTATAGCTGTCCGAGACTGTTTCCTTTTTTTCTGTATGTTATTACTGCATATGGGGAAATCTCCTCGTCAGTGGTAGTCTTTTACCTATCACTGTATGGGTATTGTTGAATTCTATCTCCATCCTTTATGCCACAGACAGACTACAATGCTGACAATTTACCAACAAAAAAAAGGCCTGACAGCATGTATAAGTTGATTTATACAGATTAATGATAATGCAAGTATATGATAATAGCAGTCTATTCCACCACAATGCCAGCAGGTTGCAGGTTACCTTTGAAGCTAGCTGTACATCAGCTATACCTTCAAGTGAGTTAGGAGTTTGATAAAAGATTTGGAGAAATTAAAAGGACAGTCCTAATTACTGTGCTCATTAGTTTTGAGTTTCTAATACCATGACAGGAAATGACCCCATTCCTAAGTCAAAGTACAATTAATGTTCATGAAATTAGTATTGTTTCACTCTTTGATGTCAGCCAAAAGTGCCCTTCCCAGCACCCACAATGTGCCCATTAATGACTGCTTCTGCAATTTGTATGGAGTTATGTGCATTGGTAAAGTAATGTCTTTTCGGCTTTTCCCAGTTAGGGGTCACCACAGCGGAACTTCGGTCCGCTAATAATTAGCAGTGGAATTTTTACGGTGTTGAGTTGACAGCCCGACTCCCAACCTTCAAAGATGGCACACCCATTTACGCACACGCCTACCTGCATGTCTTTAAATGTCACTCGACCATGGGGAGGACATGCAGACTCCACACAGGGTGCTCCAGCCGAGAATCGAACAGGAGAACCTCTTGCTGTGAGGCAACAATGCTAACCGCTGCACCACCGTGGCTAGTTACATGCATTGGTAGCATATTTTAATACAATTGCAGATTTTTTATAAGACCCATGGCTCCTACTAATATTGGAACTATCTGGGTATCTTCCTTCGGGTCTATGTTAAATCATTGAATGCTTAAAAAAGCGAACGATGATTTATCAAACCCATGTCAGTGAAAATTTACAATCTCAAATGCTTAGAACAGCGATTTTTTTCCAAGGGAAAAAAAATCGCTGTCCACAAAAAACCACCAAAAAAAATTTTTAAAACATCACATAAAGTGGGGAGCTTTGTCCCCCCCCCACACACACACACACACACAATTAAATATACCAACTCCAAGATTGCACTACAGTCCCAAAAATGGCAAAGTAACAGAAGCGGACAAACAATTTCTTTCCCAGGGAAAGAATTAGTTTATATGCTGTTTCACTATTTTGCCTTTTCGTGCTTTCAAGTTCGATCAAAACACATTTAAAAGAATGTGTCTTCGATCATTTAATAGGAACGCTCTTTCTTCCACATTGCTCTTGTTTCTGCTTGCAAATCCTGATATGTTATGATTTTGTGTTGTTCTGTGTGCATGCAACTGTAGTCAGTGGGTGTGACAATTTCAATGATCAGTGCTACTTTTGTCTTCTTTTCTTGGACCACTATATCCATTTTTCTAGCATTTATCTTTTGAACTTTTGGTAATGGATGATCCCATGTAATGTAGACCATCATTTTCTATGATGCTTTGTGGGTCATGTTTCCGGTGTTTTTCATCCACTTCAGTACCATAATGTTTGCACAATCCCCAGTGCAGCAGTCTTTCCATATTATTATGTCTCTCAGTATACAGTCGTCCTGCAATTAGTATGTCACAACCAGCAACGAGGTGTGCAAATGTTTCCAATTCTGTTTTGCAAAACCTACATTTGTCTGTTTCTCCCACATGTTCAATGGACTTTGTAAACCAGTGTACATAGCCAACTGTCTTGTGCCACCAATATTAACCTTTCATGTCTTTGTTTGAATTCTCCTCTCCTTAACCATTTATGCATTCATTCCTGATCAACATGAGGTTCTTCCAGAAGTTTTCTATACTTGCAACTATATTTATGCATTTTCCACATTTCTTGCCTTCTCATCTGGTCTTTCACCTTATATTCTTTTATTTGTTTTTTTGGCACATTCAGTTGCTGCCTGGTTTTTATCTACTTCTGGTTTGATTTCCATTCATGCTTGATGCCGATATGCTTCTGCTACATTAAGCACATAAGTCATCTTAGATTTAATTCTCCTCATGTTTCAAAACTTTCACTATGTTTGGGTCTTGTGAGGCCAGCAGATATGTGTGCAGTCCCACAACTGCAGATCTATACATGTAATCAATTTCAAGGAGGCCCATGCCTCCTTCAGAACAGGGAATATATAATCTTGGTATTCACTGATTTTTATAAATCATATGGTGAGCATGAAGCATCCTTCTTGTTTTCCTGTCTAATCTATCCAACAAGTTTTGGGGCCAGTCTGCATGTCAGTGCTGTTTTCAGGATTAATTTAAGTCTTCTGAAATATTCCTTACTAAGTTTTATTCACATTTCTTCATGTTTTATTGTTGATCCTTTGTCAATTCCCAAATATTTATACACTCCTTGTATACACTCCAATAGTATAGAACAACATATTTTTAAGCTCACTTCTACTAAAATTAAAAAACAGAACAGAGACATCCAGGTGTATAAACGAGGTACAGCTTACCCTAAACCCCCTCCATCCCAAGGCACTTTTTTGCCTTTTACCTCTTGGGGGGGGGAGCAATCAATTCATTGATACACCCTCCTATGTGAATACCCATCCTGGGTCAAGGTCCGTACAGAATTCACCAGGGACTGTCAATTCTATCAGATGGAGTGAGCGGTTGGCAGCTCAAAATAATCCTACTTCCATGGATGGGGTTGAGGGGGGGCCAATTTTTTCGAGTTTCGGCCTCATCCCCCCCTATGGACCAGGTTCGGAAAACCAACAATCGGTCCAGGAACAAGAAGAACTGAATCTGCTTGTTTCAGTAACTGACACTTTGCCTAATCATTGTGACATATTGATGAATACTAAAAAAGACTTTAATATATACAATTTTTCTGAGTATATTTTTGATGATCTGTTGGTAGAGTTGCTAGCTAAGGGTGTATCTTACGTTCCTTCGAAAAGAGCAGATGTTGCTTCATCTATTATAGATTTAAAACTCTTTGTTAGAAAGTTGAACCTTCAATTGTTAATGGGGAATTTTTCAGGAGAGAGGAAAGATTTCCTCTTGTCTAGTACATATAATCCACCATTACACCGGATTTTACATATATACGAACAGATCTGTGAACTGGATATTAGGCATGCCCTTAATGAATATTCTTTTACATGGGCTTCCAATTTCAATATCAGTAAAGAAGTGTCTTTATTGGACATGTTAGCTGGGTCAACTGGTCAGGGTCATGCAACCCGATAAGGTCAGGGGTTTAGTAGTCATGGAGGAAATGGATTACATCAGGAGAATGGAGGACATACTAGCTGCAGAATGTTACCAGTAGGTGTCTAGGAATGAACTGAACATAGGAAACTCTCGAGCAGTTTCCTATTACAGTGATATGTTTACGAACGGAACCATAGATTTAGATCTATTCAAGTATATATCTCCCCCTGTATATAAAGTTCCTATTATTTTTGGTTCTCCCAAGATCCATAAAAATTTACTCAACCCCCCCCATGCACCCGCTAGTCAGCGCGAGGGGTAGTGTCATGTATGCTGCCGCTAAGGTTGTAGATTCTATATTGAAGAAATAATTGTCCTCCGAACCACAGATTACAAAAGATTCTTGGTCTTTTTTGGCTAGGGTGAACCAAATACCATTCAGTAAAACAGCCCTTTTTTGACTGTCGATGTGAAGGATTTATATACATCTTTCCCTCATTCAATAGCCCTAGACTGGATTCCTATATTGCTATTTAAAAAAGAAGTTCCGATCACAGAAATTCAACTAGTGAACGAATTGTTGTATATCATTTTATCCAACAATTATGTTTCTTTTAACAAAAGATTTTATTTACAGTTAGTAGGAGTACCTATGGGTTCCCCTTGTGGGGCTAGTGTGGCCAACATGGTAATGGCATATTCGGAGAGAGAGTACATCATGAATCATAACTTGTTCAAGGACTCAGTATTAATGTATACTCGGTTCTTGGATGATATTTTCATCATTTTAAAGAGAGGAGAGGCGACCGCCTTATCTCTGGTCCAATTGTTCAATTCTTCTACTGAGTTTTTACAATTTACCCACAGCATTGCCGAGGATCGCATAGCTTATTTAGATGTGGACCTTAGGAAAAATCTGGCCCAAGGCTGTTATTAAACTAAAATTCACAGAAAAGAGACGTTTTCTAATAGTTATGCACATTTTGACAGTTCTCATCTGTTCAAACAGAAGAGGTCCATCATTAAGGGTCAACTCGTGTGATCTGCCCAGATGATTTCCAGAGACCAGGACTTTAGGGAAGAATGTAATTACATGACCAATTTATTTCTCAATAGAGGATATCCCCGGGATCTAGTAAGTGAACTTGTCCTAGAGGTCCAAACTAAAAGATTTTTGGGAATATATGTCCCCATTTTGAGTCAGAGGGGAGCTGAGGTAACGTCTGGATCAGGGAGGAAGGAAATGATTCCTTCCATATCAAATAGCTTTATTTTAACATACACCTTGGATGCTAGGGATATTTATTCCATTATAAAGAAAATTGGAATTTAATATCTCAGGATGAGTCCACTCGTAAAACTCTGATGTTTAAACCCCTCTTGTAAACTATCCTAGGCAAATCAACCAAAGGCATACTGGAAAGGAAACCTAAGACCTTTAGTAGCAGATACGGCATGAATGACTGCAATATGTGCCGTTACTGCAGTTACATCCAAACAGGGTCCAGATTGATGATCAAGGATCTAGTTTTCATTTGACAGGCAAATTCAATTGCAACAGCACACAGGTGGTGTATTTAGCCCAGTGTGTCTGTTGTTCTGCCTTTTATGTGGGGAAGACCGATCGCAGGTTACAGGAGCGCATATATGAACACCTTTACGCTATTAGGAAAGGTAAAATGGACAATGCCTTGACAAAACATACTATGGAAAATCCTGGTTACAATTTCCTATTCAGTGTTATTGATCAGGTTAGTCAGAGTTTGAGGGGTGGATATACACCTCTCCACCTCGAAAGTAGAGAACTGTGGTGGCAGTTAAGGTTGGATGCATGTCATGTACCCAGCCTTAATAGTTCTCTTAGTTTAGCTTGTTTATTGAAGCTGAAACGATTTAACAGGTGACCTATCCTTGGTCACCTTCTTGTCGTAAGTTTAATTATAAATTACAACACTTCGGTAGATCCCTTGTGGACTTGACAGATGGAACTTAATAGGTTCTTTCTAGGATGTGTAAAAGTTCCATTTAGTGACTAACGTCACCAAATGTGACTTTTTTCTATTTTTCCTTATTTTTCTTTTTAGGCGAGTTTATGGGTTAATTTGTCCGTCTTGTGAAAATGTTCATATAGTGACTAATGTCACTAAACATGCTTACTTTGTATTCTTCTAATCAGGTGAGTTCATGTGTAAATTTTTCGGTCCTGGGTTTTATATGACTTTCACATCTACTTTGGTAGTAATCCAGGAATTTTTTTTTCTATGGATCCTCAGTCCTGGATCCTACTGGACTATTCCCAGTATTACCCGCCCTTATCTGGTCTATTGGATTTAGCCCAGTGTCTATTGGATTTACTACAAAAATTGGGGGGAGTAGGGGTGGTTTTCATCCTTACGGACCCTATATCTAGAGTTCATAGTAACAGTATATCCACTAGGCCCACGGTGACGTCCACATTGGACCGGCCATGGTAGTGTCCTATTTGATTTTTATAGATAGGTTTAGTCTTTTATAATATGATAAGAGAATTTGTAGTAATTCTTTGTTTTAATTACAATTTCACTATTCTCATTTTTATTTTTTCATTCTCTGTTCTTATTTTACTTTTATATATATATTTCATCATTTTTCATCTGCTCAATTTTATTTTTATCCACAATATATTACATTTTCCTACTAGCATTTTAGTTTAGCATATTTAATTGATGGTCACTAATATTAGGTGGATGTATATTGTTCATGGTATGTTGTTTAGTGTTTTTCTCTGTTTTTATTAATCGAATTTAAACACGTTAGTCTGAATTCGAGTCCACCTGCACTGTACAGAGCGGTATCACCAAGATTGGACTAGTAACTAGTGATATAGGGCTTTGAATGGCGCTATTCGAACAGCTCTAAACTTAACGGTGGTCAGTTGTATTATTCAATGAGGCAGTTTTCCTCATTTAACAGTAGTATATATTTATTTGTATTGTATATGTTATATATGTGTCCATTAATGTGTTCGAGTATTATATTAGGATGTTTTTATTTTTTGGACTTAGGTTAATTAATTGAATTTTTACCATGTGGCCATGTTGGAATAATTGGGATATTTAAATGACTGGTAGGGGCAAGGCACTGTTCTTCTTGTTTTGATTTTCTGAGGAAGTTGGAGTGCTGTTCCGACGAAAAGCGTATGTTTTTAACGGCTTAAAATAAAATTGTTTGTTGTTTCAACACTCGTGAAGGATTTGTATTTCTGCTTGGAATATCTACAGACTTGGGAGCGTCTGTTGGGTGTTTTAATATCTAGTTTTTTCAGTTTTTGGGTTTGTTTATTTATACACTCCTCCTTGCTCAAATTCTTTTATATCACATTCTTCTCCTAAACTGATGTTTTACTGGTATTGCAGTTTTCCTGCTTTTATGGTTGCTTTTGCACATTCAAGACCAATATTATCCGAAAAAGTTGATAACTTGCAGTTATGCTTTCAGTTCCTCATCTGATGAGCTATATAGTTTTAAATCATCAATTAAGAGAAGATAAGAAGTCTTTACACTTTGTTGTTTTCTAGGAGCCAAATTCTAGCCATGGCCTAAGCTGTTATGTAGACAGCTTAATGGGTTAAGGGCAAGGCAGAATCGCAGTGATGACAAAGAGACACACTGGAATACATCCCTTTGAATTTTTATCACTGGGATAATAATTTGTCCTTTATCAGGCCTTAATTGCAAAGTGGTCTGCCATTGCTTCATGGTCACTGTAACGTAGTTGATCTGTGGAGGGTGTATCTTATACATTTTTAAGCACTATTTTATCCAAGAATGTGGGATACTATCAAATGTTTTTTTTTTTGTAGTCAGTCCATGCCATACTTAGGTTCTTCTCCTTTTTACAGTTCTCCACTATGACTTTATTTAAGAACAAATGATCCTTTGTTCCATATGACTTTCTTTTATTGCTCTTTTGTTCTTCTGCCATAATTGAGTTTTCTTCTAAATAGCTATAAACTATGTCAGCATCAATTCTCATGTACAGTTACTATGTCATCGGAAGTCAAGTTATTGGTCTATAATTTTTGGGGTAGCTTGCAGATTGACTCTTAAGTAAGAGTATTGTTTTTCCTGTTGTTAGCCAGGTTGATATCTGTTCAGGCTGTGCATATAAATAGTTCTTACTCACAGCTAAATCTTTGTGCAATGATGTTAATGCGTTTAACCAAAAGTTAGGTACTGCATCTGGGCCTGGGGTTTTCCAATTAGATGCTTTTCTTAACTTTGTTTCAATCTCTCCGGCTGTTACTTCATCCCATTTAATTTCCTGTACCTTTAAACTTCTTATTCTTTCTTTTACTTCTTCTATCCATTTAGCATCTTTGTTATGTTCCACAGGATCTTCATAGATACTTCTCCAAAATCTATCTATTTCTTCTTTTTTGGGAGTCTAATTCATTTGACCTTGTTTCCCAATTCTCTATAAAACCTTTTTGATTCATCAATAAATTGTTTATTTTGTACTTTTCCTTTATATTCACCTGCGTATCTTC
This sequence comes from Protopterus annectens, assembly GCF_019279795.1. Classification (NCBI taxonomy): domain Eukaryota; kingdom Metazoa; phylum Chordata; order Ceratodontiformes; family Protopteridae; genus Protopterus; species Protopterus annectens. Next base: position 961,351,920 of record NC_056728.1, read on the forward strand.
TACATTTTTCTGCCTGTGCTGGAATTTTTAGTTTATTTGCGATAGTGCATGATAGAGCCTTGTCTGTTCTAATATTGCACATTTCTTTTATAACATCTATAAACTGTGCTGTCCACTGAGATTCATGTGATGTAACAGAGGTAAATAGGATATATTACTGTGCAGATAAAGTCTTACCACAAAAAACAGAGCAGTAAGGGAAAGGAATGGTAGAAATCAAATGACATAATGGAAGTATTGACTAGAAAAAAACTGTAAAGCAATTAAGACGAGAATTGTCACTGTTAGAAGAGTATAGAAGTGGGAATGGATCAACAAAAATACTAAGAAATATAGATTTTTTTAAAAGCAATGTGCAGTATCAGAACAGATCAGGATCTATTGTGCACCATCACAAATAATAAACTAAAAATATCAGCATAGGCAGAAAAACTAAGAAGATATGCAGATAAAAATTAAAGGAGAAGGAAAAATAAGTAATTTATTTTTGACTCAAAAATGTTTTATAGAAAATTGAGAAACAGGTAAAAGGAATTAAAACACCACTGAAACAAGGAGAAATAGAAACATTTGAGAAATATCTATGAAGATTCTGTTGAACATGACAAAGATGCTAAACGGATAGAAGTAAAAGAAATAATAAGTTCAACTGTACAGGATGTGAAATGGGATGAAGTAACAGCCAGAGAGACTGAAACAAAGTTAAGAAAAGCTCCTAATTGGAAAACTCCAGGCCCAGATGCAATACCTGAATTCTGGCTAAAAACATTAACATCTTTACATGAAGATTTAGCCATGAGAAAGAACTATTTATATGAGCACCCTGGACAGACACCAGGTTGGTTAACAACAGGAAAAACAAAGGGGCACAGGAAACTAACACTCGGCAAAAGGACGACTGGGAATATTCTTGGGCTAGGCTTGTGTTGGCTCTAGGGCCATTAGCCTAATACTCACCTATGAATCTACTTAACAGTGAACTCTCAAGCTACTGTACAACCATAGACCAATAGCCATCCTTCCAATGACATAAAAACTACAAACTGGAATCGATGCCAAGAGTTTATAGTCATTTAGAAGAAAACTCAATCATGGCAATACAACAAAAGGTTAATAAAAGAAAGTCATATGGAATGAAGGATCATTTTCTACTAAATAAAGTCATAGTGGAGAACTGTAAAAAGGGGAAGAATCTTTAGGGCCATTAGCCTAGTAATCTCCTATGAACATATGAATCAGTACACATATTTGTTTTGTATACACACACTAAATGGTGAGGTCAAAGTGAAGTAGCTTAAAATTCGGCTAATTGTGTGCAAATCTCATGGAGTTACAATACTGTTGTTTAATTTAGCAAGGGTGGGGGTCTTAAGGTAGTATATAACACATTTTCTGGAAGCTAACAAAGCAAATATCTGTCAGGGGGTGCCAAGGAAAGGCAGGGATCCCTGGAATGTAGTATGAGTGAAAGGCAGTGATCACCAGTGTTACTGGCATCCCCTGAACAGTATCACCACCACCATGATGACCTGAAAAGAAAAAAGAGGGGGACCTTGGACACCTGGGTCCAAGAAACAAGGACAGAGAATACCCCACAAGTAAGTAATTTTACCTCTGTTTTACCAATATATAATCTGAATGTCTGCAAAACTGGTATGCATAATAGTGTGTTTCTCTCCCAACAGATACAGTTGAGAGGGCATGCAATGTTTACTCGCAGGCCAGGCACTTGGCCAGGTTGTGGTTAGTTTGGATATATTATGTTAACTGTACTGAAATAACCAAGACAAAAAAAAAAGCATTAACTGCAATAAAGTATATACAGTAAAGTGTGTAGTGCAATAAATGTGGAATTATAGCTGTATTGCAAGAAAAGAATAATGCCAACTGTAGTGCAATAAAAACAAGAAACTATACCAGTAACTGCATTAAGGTATATACAATAAAGTCTGTATTGCAATAAATGTGGAATTAGAGCTGTATTGCAAGAGATAAATAATGACAACTGTTGTGCAATTAAAAAAAATGAAACAATACCAATAACACCAAGGAAAATGGTGTACATCAGTTGTGTCTTGTCATAACCACTGCAGTAGAGTTGTATGCACTGAGGCTGAAGGTAAGGTACTGCCATCAAGTATAACACTGTAATAGCTGTAGAATACAAATCTAATAGCTGCAAATTCTACAGGTTAAGTCATATAGTATTGTTCAAGGCTGTCTCTAGGCCAATATTGGTCACATAAAACTCTGTCATCCAATATTGGTCACATAAAACTCTGTCATCCACAGATAACAGGTAATAAAGGTATATGGAAGGGTAGCCCTCTCCATGAGCTGATATTCTTTGTTGACTTAACAGATATGATACTGACCTATAGCTCACCTACTGTCTGTGTTATGCTTGTATTAAATGAATGCGTGTTCTACTGTCACTGCAGTCTAGTATAACAATGTAGTTGTACTACCAGGTTATATGTTGGTTTCAGGTGAGCTTTAGGCAAATATCAGTCAGTCAGTAATCAGCAGTGACTCAGTAGCTCAGTTTGTCAAATGCTCTGTATAGAGTATGTTTTGCCACACACAGACCAGTGTTCGAATCCAGTGGTATGCAGCACTAAATATTAGTAACAGTCACATAATGCTAAAAATTTCTCTCTCCACAGGAACTACAGATAAATGGGTGAATTAGCCCATATTATGAGTAGATAATTGTGAAATTGTGACACTTGATAGACATGTATGGGTACAGTACAGACACTAAACAGCAGTCATGCCTTGGTTGGCAGGCATGGGAATAGAACCCAATAGCAGTGACTGCAGGGGACATCTGCACAGAATGTATTAATTGACTATAGCAACTTATAACAGACACTCCAGGCATACAGCCATACCAGGATTACACATTTTATTTCTGACTGCACATTGCTGATTTCTCACATTCTTGCTAATGATTTTAGCAGTCTGTGACATCTAAACATACATTATGTAATTAATAGTGCTAATCCGTCTGTTACAGGATTACCATGGAAATTACTACCTGGATTGCAAAGTATCACCATATCAGCCCACAGAACACCTTGGTAGTTATATAGGTCCACCTTATGTGCAAATGTTCTGTGTAGTTGTGTATTCACAGTTGTTACTGCTTGGCCACTGTATCCCATGCAAATAGCTTTTTGAGGTAATCATGTACTACATCAGCTATAGGAGACTTGTAGTCACAGTACATAAAGAAAATATAGGCTCATAGAGTAGATAGTAGTACTGTTGTGAAGGAAATAAGCTGCAATGTTACTAATGGACCATTTTTCTCTCTCTCCCCACCCCTTATGTTCATTTATTTATTATTGTTATTCATTGGTTAGGGTTTACTATTAACATATGTTGTAACATTAACTGTTTTTGGGACATGTGCTTTAACAATATATGTTAATATGCAACCATTATAATACATAATAATAAATTACCTATTTTGTTGACCTCATGCTGTTACTGGAATGCTGTAAACATACTGGCTGTTCTGTTACTTACTGTTGCGTTTCACATAATATGCATTGATATGTAATTGGGTTATTTCCAATGTTCTGCCAGGCTGTTATTACTAGCAATAGTTTGTTCACTAACCTATACTTATTGATATACCTCCATTACACAGCACATTGAGGTAGGCCGGTTCCGGCTGATCTGCCTACCTTGCCTAAACTGGCTGTGGCACTGGGTCCTAGCACATCTGGGTCCCAGACAGGTGGTGACCCCCCCACTGTCCCTGCACCACCTTCAGCATCAGGTGGACTGCCTCAGGGGACTGGGCCCAGCCTCCCCCTGGGAGCGGTGGAGGAGGGGCCATTGTCACCAAGGCTCAACTGCCAGTCATGGTGTGCAGGCTTGTTCATTGCAGCTATGAACACCACCTGCGCCATATTGAGAGCACGCTGGCAAACCAGGTGGGGCAGGCTCACCCTGGCTCCCAGCCTCCAGCATAGCCACCCTTGGGGCAGTGAAGGAGCAGTACCAACAGTCCAGTGGGTGGGGACATGAGTCATGCTGCTGCCATCTGGAGGCACGTGCAACTTGGATTCCACAACACCATCCCCATCCAAGGTGTTCACCCACCTCATGTATCACACACAGCTCCTGTCTGCTAATGTATCCTATCCTACCCAACTTACCTCCCCACATGTAACTATGTCACTTCCCCAACATTCCACTCTCACCTTAACAAAAAAAGAAAGTGGGCACCTATCCCAAAAAATATCATCCCATCCATAACTCTCCATTTCGTATACATGTCCACTAGACAAAAGTAATTTGGTCCAATTGGCTGGGCTGTCCTCACCTCTCTCTCTCTCTCTAGGGTTCGAGAGTCCAAAGTCATCTACAAAATCTGTCAAAGTGCACAGCTGTTGCAGTAGAAGAAATGGATAGCTGTGGTTCTTTCCTACACCCTTCCTGCACATCCCTACCTGCCTTTCACTATGTTTTCCCCCTGCTTGCCACATTTCAGCACTTTCCTATCACGCCCTTTTTCTTTTCTTTATATTTTTTTAGCACGGATTTGTTTGGAGCTGCGCAGCATGGTGCTTCACTTGGCTAATCTTAAATAGAGCTTTAATGATTAAATGTGTTTATTACATCGTCAGACACATCTACAAAATAAACACCTCTGCCATGTTTTGAACCAAAGCCCCTCACACCTACAGCACACTGCATTAGCCCACCACACCGTGCAGATCTTAATTAAGAGAGGTGTTGTCAGCAAAACATACTGATTGCCACTTACAGTCATTAGGCACATCTCAACGGAGCTGCACAGCACGGCACCTTGCAAACTGAAATAAAAACTAATGGGAATTTACCTTGGACTCTGGGGCAATAATACACCAGTAGATAGACAAGACATAATAATGAATGCAAGTGAGGTCTGTGATGGCAGGCAATTGTGCCTTATCAGAAACCTGTTTAAACACACCTGCTAAGGCATCAATGGCAAAGTACATATGTGCAACTGGGACCCTGGTGCAGAAATACAGCCATTGAAAGCCATGCACATACTGATGTATGCAGACAATGTGTGTCACAGCCTGTATGTCTGCACATATACTTTGCTAATACATCTGCTGGAACCCTGACTCAGTAGCTCAGTCTGTTAAATGCCTTACAGGCAGCACATTTTGCCAAACACAGTCCTGGATTCAAATTCAGTTTTGTGTTGAAGTTCAATTACATTATTATGAAGACAGCAAGTAATGACTGAGTCATGCAATCTTAATCCTTACAGGTTACTGCTAATTAATGAACTGCTGCCCAGTTTTGCAAGATAAAGGCCTGCAGATAGGGACACACTGCACATATCCGTATAGCCTAACTATATGTTGCCTACTACTGTGTTATTGGCACTGTTGCATAACAGACATACCTTAAACACATGCCTTGTTTGGACTGCAAAGGGTATCCTTACCCTAGCTCTGCTGTAATGACAGAGCTGACACAGTCACACGTACAGCTTTCTGTCCTTCAAAGTGTTAACACTCCCCATTATGTTTTCTAGGCTGCAGCTGCAGCCTGTAGAATACATGGCTGTATGTAAAGGTAGCTGCTACAGACCTACCATACCTCCCAAACCCTAGAACAGGGGATCCGGTCACAGCCATACTTAATGGGCGGGCAAAGGTCCAGAGATAAGGACAGGTTTAACAGTTTGCTCCCCTACAAAGATAGTAAGTTGATAGAATATGCATGCTAATGCAATAGCTGTTATTCTGACAGGTATGAAGTCTGACACTCAAATGTGTCTCTTTCCTTACTAACCTCAACCGACAATGTTGGGCAGTGAACTGCCAGATGACCACAATGTCATGGGACACTGACCATATATATGAGGCAAAACTGTTGATATACTTCATAAATCTCTACAGTTGAAAGTTATGGTACCAACCCTCTGTGATGCTGTAGTCTCCACACCTCAGTAATGTCCATCTTAACAACTAAGACAGGGGCCAAGGTCTACATGAAGGTCTTATATACTGCACTGTAGTGGCATGACATTGGCTAATGATAGTGCACTTCAGCTGTTTTGTCTACAATTAGCAATTCTGAGCCACAGATTGGTGCTGAGGCAATTACCTGCTAATGAGCAGTACCTTAAAAAGGCAAGCAGCTGGTTATGGGGAACAGGTCTGTATGAGACTTAACTCACACAGAGAGTGTATTTCCAAAAGATAACCAGAAGCAAAGTTCAACAAAGGAGTACTGCACTCCACCAGGTATGTAATAGATTTCTCCGTATAACAAGATGCAGATGGGAGGATGGAGGTATGGGGAATAGGGATTACAGCAGTAAGCCTGTCTTAGATCTATGGTAATGACATGTCATTGATACTCTGCTGCCCTACACCTACAGGCATGCCTCTCAACTGTCCATTTTTCAATCACATCTTAGCTCTGTCCCTGTCAATCCCTCCTGCAATGGTTGGCTGTTGTAGGAAAGCCAGTAGATTACATGTAATACATAGTGACAATAAGGGAGTATACTCCTGTAATGTCAAACAATGTACTGTAATTCACCTCCTCTCATTCTGTTAATGCCTCACATAAATAGTTCTAACATTTTACAAGTGTCCCTGAATGTCCATACTACAGCAGGTTTGCATTGTTTTCTGTCATTGTGGCACACTGGTGTTGCTGGACTGTTCCCATATAGTTGTTGTAATAACACACTGCTATATGTCTGGAAGTGGCTGTATGTCATATTAGTGGGAATTTGCCCATAGGGGACACCACAGTAGACCGCAGTGCTGGGTGTAGGAATATACAGCAGACTATGTCACAACACACAGGGACATACCTCAGTATTGCTACTATATTGTTGGTATTCACAGATGTAGTGTGTTGCCAGACTGGGGGGTATGATGTGTGAGGGAGCAGTGGATAGTGCAGGCCATTATGGGAGTGCTGGATCTGTACATAGCGGGCATCCATGTTTCTGGTCCTGTAATGTGTTCCCCTTTTGTTGTCTTTCAGGAGCCATGTACCGCAGAAGACATGCCCACTTCTCGAATGCAGAGAATGACATAATACTGGATGGACTGAGACAGCACCATCAGATCTTGTTGTCCAGGGGGAGACATAATCGGGAACACCGGGCAGCATTGTGGGCAGACCTTGTGCAGGATGTCAATCAGATTGGCCAACAGGACCTATGAGCAGGTCTGACACTGGGCAACAGACATGGTGAATGCTGCACAACAAAGGGCAGCAGCTGTTGTAAGTGATTGTACAGCCACTGATGGAGGGCCTGCAATGAAGCAACCACTCTTGGCCACAGAACAATTCCTGGTGAACCTAGGAACATCTGACAGCTCCCAGGCATCCATCACACACTACATTGTGGAGGTGGGTGCCACAGTGTCCACAGCAGAGGAGCGTCCAGGTAAGCTTACTGTGTTCACCAGTGTAATACTGTATCAGTCACTGTGGCAGGCTGTACATACCAGTACATGTCTGTGAGGTCTATCTGCATTGGGGGGGTTGGGGGTTATGCTCAGCTGTGCACACATACTCAGAATGTCAGCAATATAAACATTATCACAGTAGCTATTGTACATGGAGACATATCCACATATTACCTTTAGTGCTGTAACATTTGGTGGTGCTGACAATACCTCTCTCTCACCTTTTCATAAGTCCATCAGGTGTAGCCCAAGTCCATGGTTCTGCACCTGTGTGATTCTGTTGTTTTATGGATCATATATACTCTATGAAAGTTAAGGACTGCCATATTCCCCTATGTACAACTGTTGTGTTTCGCCAGAGTAGAATATTTGTACGTTTCATTCTGGAGCAGTTAACTACAGTTCAGAGACTGGGTAATCACACGTGTGTATTTCAATGAACATTAACACATTTGCCCTTATACTTATGAGCGACTACGCAGCATGGTATACATGAGGCAATTATTCCAAGATGCCTGTTCAAACACAAAAGGGAGATAATACATACCTGAGGCAGTGACACTAGTACTGGCATATTATTCTCAAGATAGGTGTACTGGGTTTTATGTATAGTTCTATCATGTATAGTGTCATATTGCATGCCTTACAGGTGTATTGTACGGACAACTTTAACTGGATGTAGCTGAAGTGCATGTTATAAAGATCTTAACTCATCTGTGTATGTTGTTGTGAGGTTGTCTGTTGTGCATGGGAGCAGAGATGAGAAGATGTGGGACTGGTAATGCAGTTGTGGATCCTCATCTGTATGAGTCTGCGAAGATTACCATACATAATAGTGCAGGTAGTAATGTACTGCTTTTGTCTTGCTTCTCACAGGTAAATGGGGGTTGGGGTCATACTTTGTGATAAGGTCTGCTATCCTTGATATGTGTCATCTGGGTTTTCTCAACTTACAAATCTAGAAGGTATGGTGATAGAGTTGATACATCTACAAATATCCTGTGTCTGGGTCAGACAGGTGGTGGACATCAGTTATGATTATATAGATGAGGGCAATTTAGGGCCAGTAGCTAGTTACAGGGCCATAAAATGCATAACCATTGCATGGAGATAGCCTATATGGGCATGCCAGTAGTACTGCAAAGGGATATATTTATACACGCAGACACAGAGACACAAAGAGTTGACAGATGTGAGATTAGATCCCCTACCTGTCTACTATTACGCACTATAGCTCACAGTACTTATCCACCTTAAGAGCACTGGCTGACAGTCTAATATCAGATAAACCCCGTGGTGCATGCGATAACATCAGCAAGCTTTGTAGAGGATGGCACTTAGTCACAGGCCCATAAAATGCTTAACCATTGCATAGAGATAGGCCATATGGGCATGTCCATAGTGCTCATGCCATAGTTTATGTCGGTTGTATATGTGCGTGTAGGCACAGTACTTGTGGAGTACACAAAATAGCCTTTTGTTAGGCAGTATGTGTAGCCTGCAGAGTGATATTGCTTGGTACTGTTATTGTATCTAGTGTCCTAAGAGTGGGATACTTGTTAATATCAATGCTATACGTTTACAGTTACCAGTATGGCCATATGTGGCTGGTTGCAGTTAGATGGGCAAACATGTGGCCAGAGACAATATGACCTGTCTAAGGCATGCATTGACACCATTGTACATTACACCACCTACTAACCTGTTATCTGACTACATGGTGACATTCAGTAGGCACAGGAGTCTGTGGGTGACTGGATTATGTACTGTTGCAGCCTTGGTCTGGTTCCTTTGGACAGCTGTTAAGTGAGAATGCAGTTAACCTCAACATTCCAAGGGTATGTGGGGACATTCTTCCATCCCCACATATATGTGTATAACCAGGGATGTCTCTTTAAATGTTGCTATGTGTGTATGTTATGTATATGTGTTACGCAGGGTTCCCTTTCACATGACCGAAGTTCTGTAAACCCGAAATTCGTAAGCCCGAAACCAGAATCTCAAATTTACAAAGCCTCGAAAATGGGAAGGGGAACTAAAAAAAAACAGACACCTTTCTTATGTTTTTTCAGGGGGGGTTGCCCCCTGTGCCCCCCACAACCCCCCTACTTAAATATTCCTACTCTGAGATCGTACTACAGCGGGGAACAGGGAAATATTTTGGTTTGCGCTATATGTGTAAGCTCAAACCGGAAGATTTCCCTGTCCTCCACTATAGTGCGGTCACGGAGCATTTAGATTTAGCTGCGAGGATGCAGGGGGACCTTGCCCCTTGCAAAAAGGTAAGTCAAGTCTTTTTTTTTAAGCTCTAAACTTCCCATTCACAATTTCAAGTGAATGGAAGTTTGAGGTTCTGGGCTCAAGCTTATGGGTTTCGAGCTTCCATTCATTCGATCTTGTGAAGGGGAACCATTACGCAGTTATATGTGGAGAATCTATGTATCGTTGTAATATAAACATACTGATAGATACACTAATCATGTGAGAGGGGGATAGGGACAGACCGATATTTATATGTAGCTGCCTGTATGTACAGACGTATTTCCACATAGCAGGTCTGTGTGATGAAGAGGCAACAGACTTGCGCTCAAGTTAGCTAAGTGTAAGAGCATGCCCAGTGGGACTGTCAGTGCATACAAGTTGACTCCAGGCCAGAGCTATCTGTGCTGAAGTCCAGGATTTTGTGTGCTGCAAACATTGGCTGCTACACCTATTTCCATAGTACAGCACTTCCCTGAAATTTTCCACAGCATTCCCCGGCTGTGTGCTGTACTTAATATGTCACCGTGTGTGTGGTGTTACATTATGTACCCCAGTGACAGTCTGAATACCTCTCACTATACATGTTTTTGCAGAATGTCCAGCATTTCACCCCATATGTCGGGTCGGTTCCTCATACATTTGTGGTGTTCCAGTAAATTATTGTATAAGTACTGACACATTTAAGTGATGGCGTTTACATCCTGCATCTATTTTGTTCAGTTTCAACCTGCTGTTATACTAATCATCTTCTAGGTCACATGTGGCAAACACAAGGCCCGCAGGCTGAATCCGGCCCACCTGGCCATTTTATGTGGCCCGTAGTGTGGAATGCACTGGGGGTAGTGAGGAGACCCAGCCGGGGGACATGCTGTGTCAGCATTAAAACCTTGTGTGCCTGAATGGTGCAAAACATTAGATTCTAATGCGGTGGTGAGGAGAGTGACCGTCAGCTGGCTGTCAGCGTCATCCCTGTGTGCCTGAATGGTACGCAACATGTGGTGGCGAGGAGAGTGATCATCAGCCGGCTGTGTCAGCATCGAGCCTGTGTGCCTGTATGGTGCATAACATGTGGTGGGGAGGAGAGTGATTTTCAGCTGGCTGTGTCAGTGTCATCCCTGCGTACCTGCATGGAGTACCTCTATCCAAGGCCAACATCCATGAATCCAGCAATCACTCCTAAATGTCAGAGAAAAGTTGATGCAGGGGGGTGCACTTCCTACCTAGTTTGCAGAAGATGCTGAAATGGTAACATTAGATTCTAATGTGGTGGTGAGGAGAGTGATCGTCAGCCGGCTGTGTAAGCAGCATCCCTGTGTGCCTGCACGGAGTACCTCTACCCAAGGCCAACATCCGTGAATCTAGCAATCAAATTGTCCAAGTGGAAAGTTGATAAAGAAGGGAGACAATTTAATGAAAGATGGGAAAGCGAATATATGTTTATACTTCGCGAAGACAAACCGGTGTGTATTTTGTGTTATAAGGTGGTATCAGTGATGGAGTACAATATACGTTAGCATTTTGACACCAAACATGGAGCTAAGTATGCTAAATATACCCTTCATGAAAGACATAAAATTGTCCAAGAATTAAAAGCCATACCGCAATCGCAGCAGAACATGTTTACTAAAGCTACAGCAAAAAATGATGCAGCAGTGAAAGCTAGCTATATTGTGGCTGAAGAAATTGCCCGAGCTTCCAGGTGTTTTTCAGAGGGTGCCTTTATGAAGCAATGCATGCTAAAAGTGTGTGAGCAGGCGTGCCCTGACCAGATGCAGGCTTTCCAAAATGTCAGTTTGTCAAGAAATACCATTGCAGATCGAGTTTGAGATCTTGCAGGAAATCTAACAACACACCTTGCTGAAGAGGTACAAAGTTATCTAGATTTTTCATTAGCTGTCAATGAAAGCACAGACAATACTGATACAGAGCAGTTGTCCATCTTTATACGGGCCATGAAGATGGACATCTCTGTCACTGAGGAACTCTTAGGTGTAGCTGCAATGCATGAGACGACAACAGGAAAGGAAATTTTGAGGTGGTGGAAAAGTCCATAAATAATATTAAATTACCCTGGTAAAAGTTGGTGGGGCTAACTACTGATGGTGCACCTGCAATGTGTGGAGGAAATAAAATCTTGGTTGGACTAATGAAGGAGAAAATGCTAAATAATGACTGCCACACACATCTGATTACCTATCATTACATTATCCATCAAGAAGCTATGTGTGGTAAGGTTCTTGAAATGGATAATATAATAACCATGGTCACAAAAACAGTAAACTTTATATGAGCACGTGGCCTCAATCATCGCCAGTTCCAGCTGTTTTTACAGGAGGTAGGTGCAGAGCATGGAGACTGATCCTGCTCAGCCACTTGTGTGGCATGGCACAAGTCCACAAATTATTTTTGTGTGTTCAGAGAACAAATCGCTCTTTTCATGCAAAGTAAAGGAAAGTCCTTGCCTGACCTGTCAGATCCAACCTGACACTGTGATTTTGCTATGATGTGTGATTTAACAGAGCATCTCGCCCAACTAAATCAGAGGCTGCAGGGATACAAACAAGTCATCACGAAGATGTCTGATATGATCACAGCATTCCAGCGTAAACTTCTCTTATGGAAGTCCCAACTAGAACAGGGCAATCTTGCTCACTTTCCTGTTTGTCAGACTATCTCGGCCTCCTTATCCAGTGCTTTTCCTTGTTCTCGGTTGGCTACTAAAGTGAGCTGGTTAATTGATGAGTTTGATCGGCACTTCTTTGACTTCAGAGCACAGGAGTGTGGCTTTGACATCTTTGCCAATCCTTTCACAGCCGACATCAACAGTCCGCCACATCACCTTCAGATGGAGTTGATAGAGCTTAAGACCGATAGTGGCCTGAGAGCAAAATTCCAGGATGTTGGGATAGAAGAGTTTTACTGTCTACTGCCCCTCGACTTGATGCCACATGCTGTCCATGTTATGTCCATGTTTTGGAGCACCTATCTGTGTGAACAGATGTTTTCAATAATGAATCTAAATAAGAACATGCACAGATCATGCATCACTGATGAAAACCTACATACTGTTTTACGGGTTGCCACAGCACAAGACATAAAACCAGACATTGACTCAATGACCATGGGAAAATGGACTCAGACAACTGGCCAGAAAACAAGTAGGTGAGCAATTTCAAAACCTAAATTTCAATGTATAAAAAAAACTGTTTTTTGAACTTTTTTGCTTATAGTACACTTTCAGTTTGTTTTGTGCTTGTTGTTATTTTCAAACATGATTAATGCACCTTGCTAAGGCACACAGTGATGGCACTGATGGAATTCAATGCTCTGTGCACTGATTAATGCACCAGGATGGCATGAGATATGGTCTCTCAGGATGATGAAGGATCTTTACTTCTACTAGTCTTAGTATAGTAGAATCTACTATATATCTTAATAAAAATTAATAAAAAATTTGGCCAGTGACTTAGCCTATGTGTTTTTACTTTGGCCCCTTATGTGACTGAGTTTGACACCCCTGTTCTAGGTTAACCAGAGCATGTTTAATGTGTCTCTCTCATTTTGGCCCTTTGTCCCCCCATTCTCGCTGACTTTGTCCAACTTTCTTGCAGTAACAGAGGGGTATGACAGTCTGTGGGAATACCACCATATGAGTACCTCACATTCAAAAGATGTGTATGCTGCCAGATTCAAACCATCAACACCATCATCCATGCTTCCATTCCCTAGGCCAGTGAGCCACACCAGTGCCAGCCAGACAGGTGTCATTCCTCATACAATCAACAGCATACAGACATACATTTTCATCCCTGCATTACGTGAGACATACAATGTCTGGCCAGGTTCTATGTCACAGCCCTGGAATTGGCTGGTCTGCTGATATATCACTGCAGACTTACTGTTACAGCAGTTGTATGGGAACACTTATGTGATGAGGGTGGGGGATGACCAACCCATACTCTGCTGGCATAGACAGTTGTGCGACTGTCGTGTGACCCCACTGTTTGCCACCTCCCTTGAATGTAGTGGATTTTCCAGCCATGTGGCTAAGTGAATATTATGGAGCACATACTATTGGACAGAGTACCTGTTGTCCCGAGAGACTGTTAGATCTCTCCAAGTAGCCCAGTAGCCAATTATATTTATTTGCATATATGCGGCAGGTCCATACACATGCTACCATATTCTAGTACACCTTACAAGTGGTGTATAGGTGAGTGACATATCTTGTGAATGGTGCAGTTGACAGACCTGTAGTTCGGGGCTGACTCTGTCTGATGTACGCAGTACACAGCCAATACACAATTAGATACAGGTTGTGTAGACTGGCTGGCATTCCTTTTACTATATGTATGTGAATTGGAGTAAGGTGTCAGTCCATAGGGCCATAGGTCATCATTGCATGTGCTATGCGTTTTCTCTTGGCCAAGGCCAGGGCATACCTGGGCATGCCTACAAGGACATCCTCAGGGGTTCCTCCTCCAAGTCCCCTGTGGGTCTGGCTGTGGGGACCTAGGCACTGGTGTGGGGGGGCTGTATCCCTTCCATGCACATGTGGCTGGACAGTACTGCAGGGGTCCACCAGATGTATCAAGGCACCGGAACCGTGACTTCAGCAGCCCAAGCACACCCTCTGTGATGTTCCTAGTTTGTACATGTGCCTCATTAGGGCATTCTTCCATGAGTGTGCATTTCAGATGGGTGTCATCATCCACGGTTCCAGTGCATAGCCAGCATCCCCCAGTAAATGGCTGTGTGGGATGTCCCCCCTCACAAACATCTGGTACAGCTGTGATGCATGCCAGATATGGGAGTCGTGATAACTGCTAGGGCTGCCACCAAACACATTCATGATAATGCCCTGGACATTGCACACAACCTGGCAGTTGATGGAGTGATACCCCTTGCTGTTGACATAGATTCTTCCCTCCTCACCGGGTGGTGCCTTGATGCATACATGAGTGCAATCTATGGCACCCAGCACCCCAGGGTAGTGTGCTACACTGTAGAAGTGTTGCATGCTGCTGGCCCTCTCCTAAGGGGTGTGGGGAAAATAAATGTGCTCACTGGGGTCTACTTCAGATGATCAAACTTTCAAAAGTTTGACTTTCATATGGCCGAGACCATATGATCGAACTTTTGAAAGTTCGAACATCTAAGAAAAAAGTAAAAAAAAAAAAGAAAAAAAATTACCTAAACAGTTTTAGCAAAAAAGGGAAATCTTCCAGGTCTGGGCTGTATGGAGAGCTCTGTTAAGAAAGTTCAAACTTTCAAAAGTTCGATCATATGGTCTCAGCCATATGAAAGTCGAACTTTTGAAAGTTTGATCATATGAAGTGGACCTGCTCACTGGCATCTGGTAGCATGGCATCCAGGAACTGGTGCAGTACCCTGGATGCTGATGCCTGCAAGACCCCCATCACATGTCCCCAGTTGCTATTTGGAAAGTACCTGTAGCTGGTACCCTCAGAGCTCCACATAACTTTGTTTCCACTGGGATGTGTTCCCCTCTGTTGGCTCTGGGTCTGAGTTGAGGGTGGATGTTGGTGTAAGGGAGATAGTGTTATATAGAGAGAGTGTATGATTTGTTAGAAGTGAAAGGAGAGTAGTATTAGATATAGAGGGTGTGGTCTAGTAGAGGGAATGGAGTAAGATTGGTTAATTAGATTAGAATGAGGAGGAGAAATAAAGTTAGTTTTGGCGGGAAGGAGGGAAGGTGTGGTTAGAGAAATGAGTAGTGATTGGAGTAGAATGGAAGTGGGAGTGGATTGTTGGAGGGATAAATGTAGAGGTGCTGGAGGCGGGTGAGATTTGGGGGCAGGGTAGGGGAGCGGAGTGAGCCCGCAGGGCGAACGGAGCGGGTTCAGCCCAACAGCAGAAGATGAGCGAGAGACTATCAGAGAAGCAATATGAGTGAAGTGTAAGTAGTAGAAGGTGAGGTGGAGTGGGTCTGGACAGAGTGTAAGGAGTGGGCTAAAGGAATGGAAGAGGGAGTAGGTAGGGTCAGATTCTGTTCTAGCACAAGGAGAATTGTGAGGTAAGCCCTAAGCCCAGAAAGAATGGAGAAGGGGTGTTTACTAGTGGACTATGCAGGAATCCAAGGCTCACCAGTGTAATACTTGGACTAATGGGATGGAAGGAGAAGGGAGCAATAGTAGCAAAGAGCAGTGAGAAGTATGGAAGATGGAGGAGTATAGTAGAGTGGGTCTACTTTACTTACTACCATATTATCTTTTAACTGGAATATCCAAAAAATCCTACCCTTACGTGGTGCTTTAAATGAATTCACTACAATTTTGTAAATAGCCTTACAACTCCTGGAAAGAAGACAGTAAAAACAAATAATGCAATTTGGCTATCCAAAGAGTGGAAATGCTAATGTAGGATAAACAAAAAGTGTGAAAAGAATGGTAGAAATAGAAAAACATCACAATATCTCACATCTGAATGCTCTACACCTGTAATAAAAAACAAATAAATGAAGGCAAAAAGAAAAAAAACATACCAGAACAACACTCTGAATAGCAGCTAACATAACCCTAAAATGATTCCAGTAATCTATTAAAGAAATCTTGCATTCTGGTCAAAAATTCAACCCTAATGCTTCTCCCAAAAACTCATCACTCAAACCTGCAATAGAATTCATCTTTTATTTCATAGCTAGTATAGTATCCCTAACCAAGGATTCCCACATCTAATCCCAACCATGTCCAACAGCCATATATCACTATGTCCACTTTCACCTTCAAACCAGTTCCCTCAGTCCATATAAAAGAACTCAAACCATACTCAGCTGTTGACCTTCCAAGTGAGTACCTTAAAATAGCAGCCAATAGCATTGCCTATCTTGTCTCAGTCCTTATAAATACATCAGTCTAGGAATCTCATGTTCCCTTTCTTTAGAAACAATCACATATTATCTACATGAAGTAGGAAATTCAACAGATATCACTAACCTTAGACCTAAAGTCATCTTAGACTCATGGGAGAATAACTTGAAACCAAATAAGTCCAAACACTGAATGGAATAGCAGACTGAAACACTCCACAGGACAAAATTATTGTAATATGATCAGATTTATTGGTGCTTCCTTCAGGTGCTCCCTTCTTGGTACCTCGGCCAAACTGCCTTCAAACGGGATTAATGTATTTTCCACATGCACCTTTGTTTTTGAATAAGAAGCACTGTCACTTCAATTTGGGATTTTAGAACCATTTAAATTAATTAATTGGGTCATTTAGTAATCACCAATTGCAATTTGAATGTATTTAAAGTGTGGTCTTGGTGTGAAAAAGTATTCCCGTTTGAAGGCAAGAGACATGAAGGAGCTCTCCGATCTTGTAGCCCAGGCAGGTATGACCCTAGCCCTGAGTAGCATCCTGCCATCACCCAGAATACCACAGTATAAAGACAAAATGATTGACTTCAACAATTGGCTAAGCATCTGGTGTCATTCTAAGGGGATCCAGTATCTGTCTGCCTGGGATGACATGATTGACAGACCACAATGCTTTGCCAGAGATTGCTTGCACCTGTCACCCTTGGGATTCCAGATACTGGCCAAGGCTCTTGCCACTCCTATAGTGCCTTTGTTAGGCAAGGTTGAAAAGACAAATCCACCACTAACAGGTACATGCAAGCAAAATCTGAGGGTAATGCTACTCAATGCTAGAAGTCTAAACCTTGAAATGCACTCGCTCGAGGCACACCTAAAAATGGAGAACATCGACATCTGTGCTGTAACTGAGGCCCTGTTCAAGGCTCCAGAGAGCACCCCAGCATTACCAGGCTATAATTCATACCACACCACCTAACCTGGACTGAAACACTAAAGGTGGAGGTGTGTCCATATTCAAAGATACCCACACCTCCAGACTAGTTGCCAAGCATAACGCATCCGAGATTATCCAAGTCCAAATAACTCTGGGCAAGACCGCAATCCAAATTGTTACTTGCTACAGATCCCCCACCATTGTCCCAGGAGTCCCACTCCACACTTCTTGAAACACTGGAAAATATTAAGGTACAGCCCAACACCCTAATAAAGGGAGATTTCAACTATTCCGCCATCAACTGGGAAAACTACTTGTGCACTAACTCTTTTGCCCACCGTTTTTTGGAATTCATAAATTCAAACGCCCTTGATCAACTTATCCGCACCCTCACCAGGGGCAGCAATATCCTGGACCTAGTCATTACCAACATGGGAGACCGGTGCTCCACACCAGAGGTTATCTCCTCATTGGTCAGATCCGATCACAAGCTGATCAGCCTAGACATCCACATCCCACCACCACCCCCCATTAGGGAAACCACAGTAAAAAATGTCTCCAAAGCCAACTTCACACTTCTTAAGACACAAGTGGCGAACTTCACAACACCCATGCAGCCAGACAGCAGAGATATGACTGCTGAATCCTACACAAAGTCACTTTATAAGCATCTACATGAGTGCATGGATTGTGCCATCCCCAACAGAGCCAAGGCGCTATCCTCCAATAAAAGGAAGCCAATCTGGTGGTCTCCTGCCATAAACAAACTCTACAACAGAAGAAAGAAACTGATTCAAAAAAAAAAAAAAGAGTAAAATCCCATGATGGGAAGAACTCCCTGGTCAACTTCAGTAAGAACCAGAGATCCCTCATAAAATACTCCAAAGCTAGTTATGAAAACAAATTAGCCACTGATTCTAAAGACAAGCACAAAGCATTGTACAACTGTCAAGAATCTCAGTGGCAACACTCAGATCTGCTCTGAGTTACAGCACAATGGCACTAAATATACAGAATCAACTGATATTGCCAACATCAGGGCAGATAGGTTCAGTGCTAACTTTACCCCCACCCCCTAAAGGGACAATCTCTATACCGGAGGAATGCAAAGTTCCTGAAATCATGATTGCACATGTAAAAAAAAACTCACTCTCCAAAGCAAAGAACATAGCATCTATGGGTCCTGACAACATCCCAGGCTGCGTTCTACATGAACTACAGAGTGAACTGGCACCCCACCTAAGCACCATGTTCAATCATAGCCTCACCTCAGGCTTTGTTCCCACTGAATGGCGGGCAGCGACTGTTATCTCACTCCACAAAGGGGGAGCCACCATGGACCCTGGGAACTACTGCCCCATTAGCCTAACGAGCCTGGTCTGCAAGGCAATGGAATGTATCATCATGGAACTTATAAACAAAGACATTGGTAACCTCCAAACTCTGGACCCCGCCCAGTTTGGGTTTGTAAAAGGCAGATCATGTCTCCTAAACCTGATTGACTTCTTTAAAGCAGTCAGCAAAGGCGTAGATGAGGGTAAGGTGGTTCACACAGCCTATCTAGACCTCGCCAAGGCTTTCAACACCATCCCCCACTCTGGAATTATAGTTAAACTCACTAAACTAGGTACAAGTCCTTATGTCACAAAATGGGTTGCCAACTGGCTCATGGGCAGAACCCACACTGTGAAAGTAGCAGACTTCAAATCAGACTTCAGACCGGTGCCAAGTGGAGTACCACAGGGTTCAGTCCTGGGTCCTCTCATGCTTGGTATCAACTTTTTGGAGGTACAGGCTAACATAGAAGGTCTTTGGCTAATGAAGTTCACAGATGACTGCAAACTAGGAGCCATAATTGAAACTCCTAATGATGTGGACTTCCTACAAAAGGGCCTCACTGAGACAGCTGCCTGGCGTCAAAGGCATGGCCTGAAGCTTAATGCCAAAAAGTGTATTGTCACCCTTTGATAATCACATCACCACAGTGGTCAGGAAATCCTTCTACATGGCACACCTCATCACAAAAGGTTTCTCATCCAGAAAAAGAGGTCATTGTTCCACTCTACTCATCACCCATTAGACCCATTATAGAGTACAATGCCCCTTTTGGTATGTACCTCACAAGACATCTACAACAACTGGAAAGGCCAAAAAATACCTCACAAAGAGGATTACTGGCCTCAAACAGATGCCCTATGCAGACCATCTCAAAAAAACTCCAGTTTTACTCTGTCACATATCATCTATTCAGAGACGATCTCTGCCTACTATACAAAGCTATGTCAAACCCAAAGCTGCTGGACACACTCCACTTAAAGAAATCTCAATCCCTCCATGCTAGGGACCTAAACCTCATCACCACAATAAACAGAACATGCTGGAGGGATAGATTCCTGTCCCAGAGACTTCCCATACTCTGGAACAGACTACCTATGTCAAACAGAGCTGCTCATTAGCACTCTTCAAGAAAAATCTTGACGATTGGATGGGAAATAGGAAATTCACCCCAGGGATTACTTCTGTGGCTCTGCTCAACAGGGGCACAGGAAAATATTTCTTGGGTGGCGATAGCCAGGGTACCTCTTTGGCTAGGCTTATATAGGCCCTAGGGCCAATAGCCTAGTACCTACATATGAACCTATACAACTAACCTGCAGGATCCTTCAGTAGGCTTGTAAGCATGTACCACAATGCCTCACTGGAGCCATGTTGTTGTGTGAAGTGCATCGTTGTTTCCTTTGAGCCAGCAGGAGAACCTACCCAGTATCTGAGAAATAGAACATGGCTATAATCAATTTCACATACAGCACCAGGAGGTGAAGTGACAACTCTGGTTTCACAACACCTCAACAAAAGTAATTCTAAACTTGTCATCCACAAAAGGAAAACACAATAAAATATTGTATAAAAATACATAAATAATAAGCCACACTTCTTCTTTCAGCTTTTCCCGGTTAGGGGTTGCCACAGCAGATCACCTGTCCACTCATGATTGGCAGTGGCATTTTACAGTGTCGAGTTGCCAGCCTGGCACCCAACCTTCCACAGAAGGCACACACATGCGCTCACACCTAGGGCCAATTTAGAGTGTCCAATCCACCTGCAGCATGTCTTTGGGATGTGGGAAGAAACCCACGCGACCACAGGGAGGACATGCAGACTCCACACAGATGGCACCCCAGCGAGGATCGAACCAGAGAACCTCTTGCTGTGAGGCGACAATGCTAACCACTGCACCACCGTGGCTGCCCAAATAATGCCACACTAAGACCCTCAAAAATGACTGCATCTTCTTAGCAGGGCTAAAATCATGCAGAGCAAAACGAACATGGTAAACCTCCCAGAAAACCAGACTCCCATGCAATCAGTGAAAAAATAGCTAGTTAGCAATGGAGATAGCACTCCTCCATTAACACAAACACACACTGAAATTACTGCACACTCCGAATGCAGGAAAACTAGCAACCTGTAAAGAATTAAACCTATAATACAAAGCTTTACACTGTATAAACCATCAACATGGAAACAAGAAGTACATCAAACACACACTGTCCACTTAAATTTCTCCAGTAATGAAACCAAACAAGATGTCATCAATAACGCACACTTTAAATCGGAATCTCCCAAATATAAAAATGTTCACTTACCTGTAATGTCCAACTGTGTAGTCTAAACAAGTCCCATTAATTCTTCCAGCAGCCATCTCCTACAATGCTGACTGCTTCTCCAGATGGCTTGCACAGACAGAACAGCTTAACCAGCAGAATATCACCATTATCGGTAAAACTAACTCCAAAATTCAAGTCACCTATAGCACATTGTGACAGTCATTTATAATCCCACTGTCACCAACCACAAAAAGTAAAATTCTTAAAAAACAGTATTAACTTAATAAAAAAAAATGCTGCACTGTCCTCTTGTCCAGCCTTCCCTTATGAATGTGAGTTCCACAACTAAGCAGAATTCTGTAGAATAAAAATAGCATACCCCCCCCCCCAAACAATTAAGCCAAGCCTTCTCTCTCCACATGATGCACCTGGACAATATCTGACTTTACTACTTTGTAATGAATGCATGAATAGATTGCACGGGTTAAAACATTCAAAGAAATACACACACTGAAATGCATAGGACATTTTTTACAGCTCAGCATTTAAATGTCTCATTCAATGAAATGAAAGTCAGTACCAAGCCAGAAATCTATGCACTTAGCACCTCATCAAGTTGGATATGACCATTTTCACCTCTGCTGGCACCCATTGTTTAATCCAGTACGTCCAAGATCAAAAACAATTAACAGATAGCCAAGGAAGACCGTAGCAATTATAGAATAATTAACATGTAAACCAATTGACTCAGGCTTCTCTTACCACAAACTGAAAATGATGTAACTATTTTTTTTATTTTTTATATATAATTAGTCATAGGTTCATAGGTTTATACTAGGCTATCTGCCCTAAGGCATTTATAAGCCTAGCCCAAATTTTTGTGGCTTACGCCACCCCTTATATGAAAAAATACTGTGCCCATTAGTTTGTTGTGCCTCTGTCCAGCAGTGAGACAGATATGATTCCCGGGGTAAACCTACGATCTCCCATCCACAGGTCTAGATTTCTCTTGAACAGAGTCAGCGAGGTGCTCTGCCTCACATGGACCGGGATTTTATTCCACAGCATAGGGAGTCTCTGAGTGATAAATCTATCCCTCCAGCATGTCCTATTTATATCCGTGCTAAGGTTTAAGTCGCTTGCTCTAGTGGTTTTGGTGGATTTGGATTTTTTGAGGTGGAGCATGTCCATTAATTCCGGTTGGACATGGCCTTGTATGTCAGGCACATGTCACCTCTGAGCAGACGGTATGCGACTGAATAGAGCTGGAGTTTCTTCAATCTGGCAGCATATGACAGATTTTGGAGTCCCTTTATCCTTTTGGTGAGGAACTTTTGGGGTCTCTCAATTGCTGCAGATGTCGGGTGAGATACATCCCGAATGGGGCATTGTACTCGATCATTGGTCTGATAAGTGAAGAGTACAGGGGAACAATGACCTCACTAGATCTGGATGTGAATCCCTTCATGATCAGGTGGGCAATGTAGAAGGTCTTTCTAACCACTTTAGCAATGTGAGTGTCAAAAGAAAGGCCACTGTCAACCTGGGTCCCCAGGTCCCTGATAACCTCTTCTGTGCTTAGTGGATTGCCACCTATATGGTAGCTTGGGGTTACCTTGTTTTTCCCGAAGGGTATAACTATACATTTTTTGGCGTTTAACTTCAGACCATGGCTCTGGCACCAGCTATCTGTTTCCGTGAGTCCCTTCTGAAGGATATTCGTGTCCGATGCACTTTCCACTATGGCGCCCAGTTTGCAGTCATCTGCAAACTTTGTCAGCCAAAGTCCTCCCATGTTGGCCTGTACTTCTGAGAAGTAGATGCCAAACAATAGGGGGCCAAGGACCGAGCCCTGTGGGACACCACTTGTGACCGGCTTGGAGTCTGACACAGCGCCAGCAACTCTAACCCTGTGGGTTCTGTCCTTAAGCCAGTTTGCAACCCATCTTGTGACATATGGGTTTACATTTAAGCTGGTAAGTTTTCTACAATACCCGAGTGGGGTATTGTGTCGAAAGCCTTTGCAAGGTCAAGGTAGGCTGTATGGACTGCCTTTCCCTCATCAATGGCCTTGGTGACTGTTTCGAAGAAGTCGACCAAGTTCAAAAGGCATGATCTTCCCTTGACAAAGCCAAACTGGGTCGGGTCCAATGTCTGCAAGTCCCCTGTATCTTTGTTTATGAGCTCCATTATGATCCTCTCCATAGCTTTGCAGACTAGACTTGTTAAGCTTATGGGGCGGTAATTACCAGGGTCCATAGAGGCGCCGCCTTTGTGGAGTGGGACCACAGTTGCCGTACGCCACTCCTTGGGCACGTATCCTGTGGTAAGGCTGAGATTAAACAGCTGCCTTATGTGCGATAGTCGATGTTCTAGTTAATTTAACAAACTTCAAGAAACTGAATTTTGCAGTGGAGATATCATTTTCTGCAGATGTCAATGTATATAATTGTAAGAGCCCTATTTGTAGCTTGTAACACTCTTGGAACAGATGTGAAAACATAATTTCTGTGAAAATCAGGGGAACCACAAATAACAGCTGCCCAAGAGGAAAGCTGAGAAATAGAAATTGGCATTACAGGAAATGCATTCATTGTAATGACATGCTTTATAAAAGCAGGACAACAGTAACAATCCTAAGCATATTGCCAATGCCTTTAATACCTTCTTTACTAAGGCTATCCAATCACTAACAAATTCTCTACCCCCGTTAGACCAAGTCTGTTATCCACCTTAATTAGCTTACTACCATCATTCCACCTACAACTCATTCCTACATCCCTCATTAGCACCCTTCTCCTAAAACTAAAGCCATGCACCCCTTCAGCCGATCTCCTGCCAGCCGAATACTTGCAAAAAGCAGCCAAAGTTGTAGCCTATCCCATTTCCATCCTAATAAATAGGACAATTTCTGAAGGAACTATCCCATCTATCTGGAAAATCTCCCATATTATCCCTTTACATAAGGGTGGGAACTCCACTGGCCTTTCTAACTTTCAACCAATTGCTTTACTCTCTCCCTTAGCAAAAATAATGGAAAAATGTATCCACCGACAACTACTCAACCACCTTCTCCAAAATAATTTACTAGCTAGCTGTCAGCATGGATTTAGGCCATTCCATAGTACCACCTCTGCCCTTTTATCCTTTTCTGACTGCATCAACAAAAATCATAATAACAGCACTCTATCTTCTGCACTTTTCATTAAACTCTCTAAAGCTTTCGATATGGTTAACCATCACCTTCTTATTATCTACTTAAATCTCTTTCTCTTGATACACTTGCACTACAATGGTTCTATTTCTACCTGGAGAACCATCAACAAGCTGTGCTGTGGGATAACACACTATCCACAAATCTTCATCTCCCTGTGTGTCCTTCAGGGCTCTATTTGGCCCCCATCCTATTCTCAATTTTTATTAATGACCTGAACTTAACGATTCCTCAAGTAACCTGCATACAATATACAGATGATTCAACATTAATATGCTCTGCTACTTCATTATCAGAACTCCAATCCCTCACTCAAAAGGTACTGAACATTGTGGAAGACTGGTTCCTTCAGCGCTGTCTACTCCTGAACCCCCCCAAAAAACAAATTATTGCTCTTTAATCCTACAATAAAGTCCACACAAATAGACTTCACAGTGTTATCCAGTAATGGCACTGCTGTATTTCCTGACCCAACTACCAAACTCTTAGGAGTAACAATTGATAACAATCTAACCTTTGACACACACAAACAACACAATAAGATCAGTGAACAGAAAGCTAGGCTCACTTTATAGGATTAAATCCTTCCTTACTCCTACAGATAGAACTACTATTGCCCACACCCATCTTATCTCTACCCTCCTTTATGCCTCTCCAATTTATACCATTCTTTCCAAAAGCAACCTCAACAAACTTACAAACTCTTACAACAACATTGCCAGATTTGCCACAAGTTCCCCATTTAGAACCCACCATTGTCACAATCAAACAACTGGTTTGGCTGGAACTCCATAATCAACTTCTCTTTTACCAACTTACTATCACACACAAGATCCTCTACCATCCTATTAACACACCTATACTCACTAGCCTGGTTACCCCCTACATAAATCTGCCTACCCTACGCTCAGCAAATAAACTGCAAGTATCAATACACAAGTCCTACAATAAGGCTGGGGAGACTCTGTTTTCCAACACCGTGGGGAAAACTTGGAACCTGCTCCCAAGAGAACTCTCATCTCTTTCCTCTACACCATTCTTCAAGAAGTAACTCAAAGAATACTTTAAAAATAACTGGCTATGTCCATGAACCAACCCAGATTAATCACTTCCTTCCTTCATACTTATTCTAAACTTATCTCACTACTGCTATGCTATGCACTCCTTCCTATTAACCTCCGAATGTATTAGCTATCAGCTAATAAAGTTAGGTACTTGCTTAGAGTATCGTAGAAGGTACTATAGTAGTTTGTCCTTTCTTAGCAAGCTCTCTATGGTATAGAATGTATTTGTCTATACCTCTTGTATATATTTTTTCACCATTTGTCTTGTAAAACTTTTTTTTTTTTAATTTATTGATGTTTAGCTGTCATCTAAATAATTTGTATTGCCTAGCCTTAAAAATTTACTGTATCTATATTTCTAGTAACTGTTAGTGGAGCTTTTCTCCCCAGGCCTCCACTGAAAACAGACATATATCCAGTTCGACTAGCCCAGCCAACAAATAAAACAAATAATGTCTGACCTGAATGCACATATCAGGACAGACAGACAGAATAGGATAGGAGGATTGCTTGGGTCCACATGGGTAGGGCAGTAGGAATAAAGACAGAAAGGCCACTCTAGACTTATGCCTGGAAAATGGTTTGATAGTAGCCAACATTCATGGTTCACAAAGTCATATTGTCCCAAGATCGCATACAAGAGTAGCTAATGTGCAGTTCGGGCAGACTTCCTCCTACTAAGGAAAGAACAATGGGGTAGAATCAGTAACTGTAAATTCATCCCCAGTGAAACAGTAAGCCCACAGTAAAAAAACACTGATTGCCACAATCAAATGCAAGCAGTGGTCATAAAAGGCTTCCAAGGTCAACAGAGACCAGGCTGAAGACCTAGAAGATGACTGGAGAGAAAGCATAACAGTTCTAGGAATTGCTTAGGGCTCTAGCACCTCAATAAGAAGAGGAAATAAGTGGAATTGAACAAGAACGTCAGCACCTAAAAACAGCATGTGTTAGGACTACAGAGAAGATATGTAGCTGAGCCAGGTAGGGAAATAAGGTACATAAGAAACACTGGTGGAAGAATGCACAAGTCCAGGAAGTCTTCAAAAGAAAGGAGTGCAGGGGAAAATGCGAGAAAGAGAAGACAAGACTAGGAGGGAATACTGGATGGCTGACAAGAAGGCTAAAAAAGGAGTTACAGTAGCAAAGAACAAGGCATCAGAGGCACTCTACCAACTTCTGGAAGGTGACTCAGCAGATGGCACTAAAAGTATATCAGGTTGCAAGGCAAAAACAGAAAGATAAACAAGACGGTCAGACACCCTTCATAAGGGATGCCAACAACAATCTGCTCACCAGTACACAGGGCATCAAAGGAAGATAGGAGTACTTTGAACAGCTCAAATGAAGAAACCTATACAGAAGCTGTAGTTTCCCAGATACAGCCTACAATAACAGAAAAGCAGGAGCCCACCATAGAAAAAGTAAGAATAGCTCTAAGGAAAATGAAGTCAGGGAAAGCAGCAGGATCAGTTGAGATCACAGCTGATATGATGAAGATTGGGTGGCCCAGTGGCACATAAGTTAGAGTTGTTGCCTCACAGCAAGAGGTTCCCTGGTTCAATTCTTGGTTGGGGTGCCTTCTGTGCAAAGTCTGCATATCCTTTCTGTGTTCATGTGGATTTCCTCCGGGTACTCCAGTTTCCTCCCACAATCCATACAAATGCAGTAAGTGGACTGGACACTCTAAATTGTCCACAGGTGTGATTGCATAGTGCGGAAGAACTACTATGTAAGTGCTAGCCAACTGGTGGTGAAAACCTTGGCTGTAGATGATTGTTACTGTTGAAGTGACCCCCTGATCCATGTGCAAAAATGGGGGTTATGGATGGTTGGGTGGCCAGGAGAGAATTCTGAAGTAGACATGTATATATATATATATATATATATATATATATATATATATATATATATATATATATATAGTCTATATACACACACACACACAAAGTGGTGTAAACTTGGGCTATAGATTGTCACTGAAGTGACACCCCAACCCCATCTGCAAAAATGAGAAAAAGGGTTTGTGGATGGATGCATTGTAATACCTTCTTCATTTTGTATTGATGTAAAGAGCGAGTCAACATCCAATGTAACAAAATAACACCCAATAACAGCATTAGAAGCTTTCCAAATAGATAACTGCTCTAGAAAATCCCTTGTGTCCTTTACAATAGTAGTAGAAGTATTTAAAACAAATTTTAACTCCTTTTCTAAAGACTTACATAATGGCCCCAACCCCTAGCAGAGACTACAGGTCGTAGGAGTGGGTTACTGAGCGATTTATGAATTTTAGGGACACTATATATATATATATATATATATATATATATATATATATATATATATATATATAGGGAATTATTAGATCTTTTATAAGAACATTAGTAGCTCGTAATACAAAAACTGGTACTCAGTGTGGCAGGTGTAGTTTTTATAAATGTATCTATACTGATAATTCTATTATTCACCCCTTATATAATTATTATCTCATACTTAGGGTGCATGGTAATTGTAATACCAGAAATTTGGTTTATTTAGCAAAGTGCTGTGAATGTCCAGCATACTATATAAGTAAAACAAATCAACACCTTAAGAATAGAATATCTAACCATTTATCAGAAATAAGAAGTGGGATAGAAAATAACGCTTTGTTTAAACATATACAGAGTACAGATAATAAACATATGTTTAAGTTTATGATTTTGAGTGTCATTTCTCCTAGAGTTGGTGGTGAAGACATAAGGTTACAAACTGAGAATGAAAAGAATAAGTGGATTTTGCATTTCAAATTACACCATCCACCAAGTTTGAATGATGTAGTTAGTACAAAACCAGTTCTAAAAGTCTTAAGCAATAGAATAACTTAAAACAATTATGAACATAATTTAAAAGGGGTATACATACAATTTTTCTACATATGTTCAACATATACATTTTAAAAAAATAATTGTTTAATTGCTTTTTTGTCATGTGATTCATTATCTGTATATAAGAACTGAATTCATTCTTTGGTTGTCATTGCCTGAAGAAGTGTTCTACGTACGTGAAAGTGTGTCAATACTAGAGACATTAAAGTTTTTTATACACCTCATGATTCCCGATTACTTGGTTTTCTTACATTTACAAGCTAGAATGGCAGCATTGCCCATGCCTAAAAAAATGTATGTACATATATGTCAAATGTGTAATTGTAAATAAGATGTATACTTGAGTAGCTATGTTGTACTGCGGTGGTGGGGGTGGTGCTGCGGTAGAGTTGCTGGCCCTAACGCACAACCTTCAACAAAGGTACGCCCATTCATGCACGTCTCCACACAGAAGACGCTCTAGCTGAGAATCAAACAGGACAACGTCTTACTGTGAGGCAACAACTTGGCACATAAAAATCTACTGCCAATCATTAGCGGACTGGAGTTCCACTGTGGAGACCCCTAACCGGGAAAAGCCAAAAGACACAACAACAACTTCAGTGGCTATGTTACATATACAAGGATGTCAACATTTTTTTCATTGTTGTGATTGATCAGCAATTTGTCTGTTTGCGACAAAGTATCACATTTGCTCTTAGTTGCAATTTACCATGTTTCACTGTACATCTGTTACATTATATCAAAATAGCTATGTACACCTAGATATGTCATTAGTTGTAAAATAGCAAATAAATAGTCAAATAAATAAAACTCGGACTTCACATTAAACCTGTCTGCTTAATTCATTTTGTAAAATAAATGAAATCACAATTTCACATGAAATGTGTCTTCTCTGTTTACTTATTTATGTATGTACGTATGTGGGATGTAACTTAAAATTGTACTGGTTAGGTCTACTTAGAAAAAAAATGCCTGGATAGTCCATATGAATATATATGCAAAAAAAAAAAAACACAAAAGAATAAGATTCCTTTCTTGTGAATTCATGGCATTTCAGTTCCAACAGAAGGCATACCTCTCAAACTGTAAGTATAGAAAGGGAAGTCTTGACAGAAACATTTAAATTGGTTGAAGCAGTTACCAAAGTCCAAGATAAAAGAATAGTGAACAGTACCTTTACTCAAAAGTGTTAACAAGAAAAATAAGGTACAAGTAGAAGACAAAATCCATATGGTTCTGAGATGACTGGTTAATTCCCAGCAAATACCCTCTACACCTTTTCTCTTCCAACTATCACAGCAGAACAGGTCCTCACCGCACTCTCCACATCTAAAAAAACACTGCATCAATGGGCCCTATTAATACCATGGATGACTTAAATTTCTCAAAATCTTTTGGGTTTATAATACCATGGTGGTAATGGAGCCCATTCCTAAGCCAAGGTAAGATTAAAGTTCTTGAAATTAGTATTGTTTCATTCTTTGATGTCAGCCAGGAGTGCTATTTGCAGCACATGCAACGTGCCCAGTAATGACTACTCCTGCAATTCGTATGGAGTTGCATGTATCGGTAACATATCTAAATATGATTGTGGATTCTTTTTTATAAGACCCATTGCTCCTACTACTATTGGAGCCATCTAGATGTCTTTAATCCACATTTCTCTCATTTCTGCCTGCAAATCCCTGATATTTTATAACTTTGTGTCTCTCTGTAGCAAGACAGTGTAATCACTATCTGTAGCAATTTCAATGATCAAGGCTACTTTTGTCTTCTTTTCATGGACCATTATATCTGATTTTCTCGCATCTTTCTTTTGAACTGTTGGTAATGAATGATCCCATGTGATGTAGACCATCATTTTCTATGATGCTTTGTGGCTCATGTTTCCAGTGTCTTTCAACTACTTCAGTATTATAATGTTTGCACACTCACCAATGCAACAGTCTTGCCACTTTATCATGCCTTTTAGTATACAGCTCTTCTGCCATTAGTATGTCACAACCAGCAACAAGGTGTGGAACTGTTTCCAGTTCTGTTTTACAAAACCTACATTTATCTGTTTCTCCCACATGTTCAATGGACTTTGCAAACCAACATGTACGTAGTCCACTGTCTTGGGTCACAAATACTAACCTTTCATCTTTTGGTTTGAATTCACCTCTCCTTAAACATCCATGCATTTGATCCAGATTAACATGCAGTTGTTCCAGGAGTTTTCTATACTTGCAACTATATTTATGCATTTTCAATACTTCTTTACTTTTCATTATGCCTTTTTTAATTTCTCCAAATCTTTTGGGTTTCTAATACCATGACAGGACTGGACCCCATTCCTAAGTCAAAGTATGATTAAGGTTTATGAAATTAGCATTGTTTCAATCTTTGATGTTAGCCAGAAGTGCTGTTCGTAGCACCCGCAAAGTGCCTATGACTCCTCCTGTAATTCGTACGGAGTTACATGTATCGGCAGCATATCTAAATATGACTGTAGATTCATTATAAGATGCATTGCTCCTAATACTGTTGGAACTGAGTATCTTTCTTTCACATTATGCCTTCTATATAGCTTGAAACATGGCCTGGCAGGCACACTAGCATCTGTTCAACCAGAGCCTCCAGACAGGCTTCATCTCTGTGGAATGTAGGACTGCAACTGTCAGCCTACTACACAACGGTGGACTATTAACTGATCCAAGAAAGTACAGACCCATAAGTTGGTCTAATCTTACATGCATGGTCATGGATAGAATTATCATGGACCTGATGAACAGAGATGTATGACATCTTAAGATAAACTTGACCCATCCCTGTTTGGTTTTGTCAAGGGCAGTTAACGCCTACTAAACCTGGTGAACTTCTTCGAGAATGCCAGTAGAGCCATGGATGAGGTCAAAATAGTGCATACTGCCTACCTCAACCTGGCAAAGTCATTTGGCATGATACTGCACCTGGGTATTTGAGAGAGACTCACTAATGTAGACACGGATCCCTGTGTCACCCAGTGGATAGCCAAATGGCTCACATACAGGACACATTAAGTTAAGGTGGGGGAATCCACTTCCACCAATAGGCCTCTTACTAATGGTGCCCCCACAGGGCACTCTATACTTTCCTGAAGTCACAGCAAATGTAGATGACCTTTGGCTGACCAGATTGGCTAATAACTGCAAGCTGGGTGCAATCAATGAATCCCCCAAATATGTAGATAGCCTTGAGGAGGTTCTGACAGACAAATAACTGGTGCTAAACCATGAACTAAAACTCATTGCACAAAAATGCATTATTATACCATTTGGGAAAATGATCCTCCCTGCAAATTACAGCATTCATTACTCTCTCTTAAAATCATCCATGCAAATTACAGCATTCATTACTCTCTCTTAAAATCATCCATGCAAATTACAGCATTCATTACTCTCTCTTAAAATCATCCATGCAAATTACAGCATTCATTACTCTCTCTTAAAATTAGAGTAGACTCAGTGATAAGGGACTTGGGAATTCTTATTGACAGTAATCTGAACTTTGATCTCCATGTGCCATGGTGGTGAGAAAATCCTTCTGTCTGGTGCAATAAGTAAGGGCAGGGCATCCAGATCTAAGGAGATCATAGCCTCACTATACTCAGCTCTCATGAGATCAATAAGAGAGTACAGTACATCCTTTGGCATGTACCTAACCAGACATTTGCCAACAGGTAGAGTGGCCACACAAGTTCCTCACTAAAATAATACAGGGGTGTAAATAACTTTCTATGTGAACCACTTCAAAGCCCTGTCCCTGTATTGTCTCCTACGGACTACTGAGAGGTGATCTATGCTTGCCCTATAAGGAAATCACCCATCAAGTCCTTATTAATCTGCTATACATTCAGAAAATAAACAGCATTAAAGTTACCTGATCTAAACCTTGTCTGTGACATAAGCAAAACATGTTGTAGGAACCAATGTGTCTCACAGATTACCCTTCTCTGGAACAGACTCCCCTTTCATATGAAACAGCACTCTTCTCTAATCCTAGTCAAATGTAATTTAGACCAGTAGATGGGAAATTGTAAATTCACCCGTGGCTTGCCAACTGTGCCCTTTATGGACAGGAGCAGCTTGTAGATACCTTAAGGCATAGGCACAGACTGGACATCTCCATAGAATTACTACAAGTTCAGATTACTGTGGGTAAGACCGCCATTCAAATCATAGTTAGAGAGCTCCCTCCATGAATCATGATACGCACGAGTCCTACCTAACCAAACTGGAGTCAATCCAAATACAGCCAAACCCTGTGATCATGGGGGATTTCAGTTATCCCACCATCAACTGGGAAACCAATTCCAGCCTTAACTCACTTGAACAAAAACGCCTTGACTTTGTTAACTCAAATCCCTGAAACACATTGTTCAAACCCCAACAAGAGGAACAAACATACTAGATCTGGTTCTAACTAACATGACAAACAGATGCACCACCACAATTGTCGGACCATCATTATTTAAATCTGACCACAAATCAGTATCCTTCGAACTGGCACTAATACCACAACTCACAAAGGGCAAAGGCAGACTAAAGAGCTTCACCAAGGCAAACTATACCATCCTATTGGAAGGTATAAATGCATTCCAACCCCCCCCCACCTGAAGTGGCAACTACACCAAAGCTTACACTGAAGCTCTGTACAATCACTTGTATAAGTGTATAGATTTGGCTGTTCCAGACAGAATCAAAGTCAGAGCCCCAAGAGAAAAAAACACAAGCCACCATGGTGGACATCCAGCATTAACTAATTTTATAACAAATGCAAAAATTGCTGTCTAGGAAAACTAAGGCAAGGTCCCAACAATGGAAAAGCACCCTCCTCAGCCTCAACAGGCAAATATGACACCATGTCAAATCCTCTAAAGGTAACTTTGAGAAAAATTTAACTGTAAAAGGCCTTATGGTTATCCTTGGCTATGATTGCTATGTTTGTAGACTAAAAAGTAAGACCAAAGAGTGTGCCAAGTATGTAACTAATGGTATCACACACACTGATCCCACAGTGATAGCAAGGCTGATAGTGGACAGATTTGGTAAAAATTTCACTCCTTTTTCACATCCACACATCATAAATCTTGCTCCCAACTTCCCACCACCCTACATATCAGAAGAGCACGTCATTAAAGCCTTGTCTAAGGCAAAAAAACACAGCATATATGGCACCAGACAGCATCCCAGGCTGTCTTCTAAACAAACACAAATATGAATTAGCATCTCCATTATGTACCCTATTTTATCATAGCCTAAGCACAGGCTTTGCTCCTGCAGAATGGGGAATAATGACAGTTATTCCCCTACATAAAGGTGGCTTAGCAACAGACCCAGGGAATTATAGACACCTATGATCTTACAGATGAGGCTGGTCAGACTTATAAGTATCATCATGGATCGCATAAATAAAGACATAGGTTCATAGCTGTGTACTAGGCTAATGGCCCTGGAGCCTTTACAAGCCTAGCCCATAGGATTACCCTGGCATCGTGCCACCCAACCTTCGCTCCTAGTGCCTCTGTCGAGTAGAGCTACTGGAGTGATTCCCGGCATGAGTTTTCTACTTCCCATCTACTCATCACGATTTCTCTGCCAACTCCATACCTGACCTCAAACATACTGCACAGCTCGCCTTCACCTCCACTGAAAATTGGCTTAAACAAAAATCACCCGTTACTCAACGCAAACAAAACAAAAATCATAGGCCCCTTGCATATGAAACATACATGTGCTCTTTGATACACCTTCCTCATTGTACTAAAATTATATTCCTTGTACAATACAATACACTTGTTAGAGGGTGTTTTAAATTTGTTTTGAACATTTTTCCAGTAAGCAATGAAACAAACCATATGCACCCATAACGGCAAAACTGCCCAGTTGAGAACATTTATCATAAAAAAGTCTACTCAGACTTCCACAGTCCACCATTATTAGTAAATATGCACAATTCCACAGTCCACCATTATTAGTAAATATGCACAATTCTACAGTCCACCATTATCAGTAAATATGCACAATTCTACAGTCCACCTTTATCAGTAAATATGCACAATTCTACAGTCCATTATCAGTAAATATGCACAATCTCTGAAGTAAGACATCTAAATAATTCCACATTAAAGAAATCTGTAACTAATGAAGCGGTTGCTGCTAGCAATCACCTTTATATTTCATGGTTTCATCGAAAATAAAGTGTCTGTTGCCCTCAGGAATAAATTGCCTATATTACATTAAAAAATGATAAGCTAGTAATAATATTGCAAGAGGAAATGGATGGCAAACTGATAACAGACTCATAGTTAGTATCTTCACCAAGGAGAACATTCTCAGTACGGCAGCATCCACCCCTTGTGGGAGTAGAACCCACAGCCTTCTGCATCAAAAGCAACTACACAACCTGTTGTGCTATAGTATTAACTAGGCAAAGCACTAAACTTCTATTCCAATGCAGCTCTCAGCTCCTTGTAAAATCTACTCAATACTCAACTGCATCTCAACTTCGCAGCTCAAGAAAACTGGAAAAAGCCAAAATGTATTGAGGGGGGTCAAAAGCCCAAAAACCAGGGACACATTAAACATTGCTTGTATAATCTTGGAAAGTTGCTAGAATAAAATGTTGTGTTGCCACCATACATTTTACTGCCAAGGTCCCTGAGCAAAAAACAGTCAGAGTAACATACCACTACGCCACATCAGCTGCTTTGTAAAAGAGAGGAAGACTGAAACTTAAATGGCTATCATTTAGTGAATTCAGTTCTCACCATAGCTGTCAACCTCTTAGTACAAAACACCTGGACAAACCCAGTAATGAGGGAATACAGCCCTCAAACATATTCAGTGAATTCAGTTCTTGCCATAGCTGTCAACCTTAGCACAAAAACCTGGACAAAGCCAATAATGGGGGAATACAGTCCCAAAAATAGGGACAAATTTAAAATATTCATCTTAAAATCTTTGCTAGAAAAAAGGTTGTGCTACTATGTATTCTGAAGAACATGAAGTTTGAAATTCAAATGCCGGTCAATTTTACTGCTGACAGAACAAAAACAATTTTCAGCAGAGATGCAGGGATTAATACTGCAGACACGTCTTTGTAAAATGACAGGGCACCAGAGCAAATCCACACAAACACAGGGAGGAGATGCAGACTCCACACAGAAGCCACCCCAACCAAGAATCAAACCAGAAAACCTATAGCTGTGAGGCAACAATACTACCACTGCGCCATCAAATATGCAAGGAATTAAACATTCAGAAACCTGAAGTCTGAAATTCAAATGCCTGTCAATTTTACTGCGGACAGAACAAAAACAATTTTCAGCAGGGATTAATACTGCAGACATGTCTTTGTAAAATGGCAGGGCACCAGAGCAAATCCACACAAACACAGGGAGGAGATGCAGACTCCACACAGAAGCCACCCCAACCAAGAATCAAACCAGAAAACCTATAGCTGTGAGGCAACAATACTACCACTGCACCATCAAATATGCAAGGAATTAAACATTCAGAAACCTGAAGTCTGAAATTCAAATGCCTGTCAATTTTACTGCGGACAGAACAAAAACCATTTTCAGCAGAGACACAGGGATTAATACTGCAGACACGTCTTTCTAAAATGGCAGGGCACCAGAGCAAATCTACACAAACACAGGGAGGAGATGCAGACTCCACACAGAAGCCACCCCAACCAAGAATCAAACCAGAAAACCTATAGCTGTGAGGCAACAATACTACCACTGCACCATCAAATATGCAAGGAATTAAACATTCAGAAACCTGAAGTCTGAAATTCAAATGCCTGTCAATTTTACTGCGGACAAAACAAAAACAATTTTCAGCAGAGACGCAGGGATTAATACTGCAGACACGTCTTTGTAAAATGGCAGGGCACCAGAGCAAATCCACACAAACACAGGGAGGAGATGCAGACTCCACACAGAATCCACCCCAACCAAGAATCAAACCAGAAAACCTATAGCTGTGAGGCAACAATACTACCACTGCACCATCAAATCTGCAAGGAATTAAACATTCAGAAACCTGAAGTCTGAAATTCAAATGCCTGTCAATTTTACTGCGGACAGAACAAAACAATTTTCAGCAGAGACACAGGGATTAATACTGCAGACACGTCTTTGTAAAATGGCAGGGCACCAGAGCAAATCCACACAAACACAGGGAGGAGATGCAGACTCCACACAGAAGCCACCCCAACCAAGAATCAAACCAGAAAACCTATAGCTGTGAGGCAACAATACTACCACTGCACCATCAAATATGCAAGGAATTAAACATTCAGAAACCTGAAGTCTGAAATTCAAATGCCTGTCAATTTTACTGCGGACAGAACAAAAACAATGTTCAGCAGAGACGCAGGGAGTAATACTGCAGACACGTCTTTGTAAAATGGCAGGGCACCAGAGCAAATCCACACAAACACAGGGAGGAGATGCAGACTCCACACAGAAGCTACCCCAACCAAGAATCAAACCAGGAAACCTATAGCTGTGAGGCAACAATACTACCACTGCACCATCAAATATGCAAGGAATTAAACATTCAGAAACCTGAAGTCTGAAATTCAAATGCCTGTCAATTTTACTGCGGACAGAACAAAAACAATTTTCAGCAGAGACGCAGGGATTAATACTGCAGACACGTCTTTCTAAAATGGCAGGGCACCAGAGCAAATCCACACAAACACAGGGAGGAGATGCAGACTCCACACAGAAGCCACCCCAACCAAGAATCAAACCAGAAAACCTATAGCTGTGAGGCAACAATACTACCACTGCACCATCAAATATGCAAGGAATTAAACATTCAGAAACCTGAAGTCTGAAATTCAAATGCCTGTCAATTTTACTTAACATTTGTTAATCAGGACAGTCTGACTTGGAACAAAAAAACAATTTTCAGCAGAGGCCCAGGAAGAAATAATGCAGACATGTCTTTGTAACATGGGAGGACACAAAAGCAAACCCACACAAACACAGGGAGAAGATACGGACCCCACAAAGAAGGAACCCCAGCCAAGAATCAAACCTGAGAACCTGCAGCTGTGAGGCAACAATGCTACCAGTGCACCATCAAGTAAAAACAAACCCATACAAACACAGGGAGAATATAACAGACCCCACAAAGAAGGAACCCCAGCCAAGAATCAAACCTGAGAACCTGCAGCTGTGAGGCAACAATGCTACCAGTGCAACATCAAATAAAAGCAAACCTACACAAACACAGGGAGAAGATAACAGACCTCACAAAGAAGGAACCCCAGCCAAGAATCAAACCTGAGAACATGCAGCTGTGAGGCAACAATGCTACTACTACACCATCAAATATCAAGCATTGCAACATTTACAAACCACAGATATTATGAGGAACAGATCAGATCAAATATGAGGCAAAAATCTGCATTTTTTTACAAATGGTGGTGGGTAGGGAACTCAAGTCTTTAACACCTGCATACAGGGTACAGGGTTCAAGCCTGAGGTATTCCCTACCACACCACCATGAGCACCTGGGGCATTTACACACACACACACACACACACACACACACACACACTAGAAACAGCAAGTACCATACACACACAAAGTACGTAAAAAGCATACATAGTAAAAGGCACCATACACTTACCTGTCCATTCTCCATAATATCCAGCTTCCAGCTAACGTACATCCTGCCCGCGCAATATCCGAAGACCGGCGAGATCCCTGAAATCAAACCTCCTGACTGCTGCTGTTGCAGTCCGGCCTCGATACATCCTCCAGGCGAGTCTGTGCACTTTAAAAGTGCACAGACGTCTCCATGTGTTTCTCTATGGGGACTGCTGGACTGCCTGGAGCATGCGCATAGACGCGCAGTAGTCGGGACTACTGCGCATGCGCGAAGTCCGCGAAAATTTAAAAAACTTTTTTTTTATTTTTTTTTTTTTGTTCTGAGGGGGCTGCAGTCCTGCAGTCCGGCAGTCCAATAGCACGGGCCGCCCCTGGTAAAATATACAAAACAATTAAATTATAGTGTTTTGGTAGATAATGGTGAAGAAAATTTTTAAAACCAAGTTATTATAAAAGGTGGCTTTAAAGTATTGAACTTTAGTCAAATTACTGTGGATGCCAAACATGTTTCAGTTTTTAAAAAAAGATTTTACTTCCATTCCAAATTTATAAACATGATATAGCAAAACTTTTAATACATTTCAAGCTATATATTAGACACCTGAATTTGAAAATGTGTTTTGATAACACAAGTAATGAAAGTTAGGATTTAACTTAAAATAAAATGTTTTCTTGCCCTCATCAGATCTAATGATGTCTGATTATGTGAAACCCTTTCTTGAGTGGTTTTGGTAAACTCACACTTGTACATCATAAATCGGGTCTATATTAGAACATCGAAGTTTCAGAACTTCGAATATTCTAATACTGAACCCTATTCAGCGAAAGCTGAAAATATCAAAGCAACAGACAACTGATTTTTTTCCTAGGGAAAGAATTTGGTTGTCCGTTTCTGTGCCTTCGGTATTTTCAACGCTGTGGTGGAAAGTTATGGGTCGGTTTCAGGTAAGTGTGTAATTGAGTGCGGGTTAGGTGGGTTAGGGTTAGGGTGCGGGTTAGTTATGTGTGTGATTGTGTGGACGTGAGGGTTAGGTGAGTTAGGGTTAAGGTGCGGGTCAGGTAAGTGTGCGATTGTGTGGACGTGAGGGTTAGGGCGGGGTAGGTGAATTAGGGTTAGAGCGCGGGTGAGGCGAGTGTGTGATAAGTGATGGACCTTAGGGTTATGGTTTGGGTTAAGGTAAGTGGATAGTTAGTGGTGTGTGTATAGTTTAGTGTAGGGTTAGGTGTAAGATTTTAGGGGTGTATGTGTGGATTGCTGTTTGTTTGGTGTGCTTGTGTTGTGTGTATGTGTTTTGGAACAGCAATTTTTTTCCCTAGGAAAAAATGTGCTGTTCTGTATGTTCGATGTTTTCAGCTTTCGTTTAATAGGGTTTGATATTAGAACATTCAAAGTTTTGAAACTTCGATGCTCTAATATAGACCCTACATAATATATCTATAGGAAAAAGAAGTGATAAAACAAATGAGGGGAAATGAGACTGGGGTGATGAAACCTGATAAAGGTGGTGGGGTAGTGATTATGGACATTTGGATATATTCAAGTAAATGCTGGATATTTGAATGATTCTGCTACATATGTACATGCATCTAGAAATGAGATAAATGTGGCATATGTAAAAATCAGTTTTTGACTATTTGCCTTCTTATGCCAAGGTGAGATATTTGAATTTATTAATGTAAAAAAAAAAAAAAAAAAAAAAAGTTATCCCAGCATTTTTGGTATTCCAAAAAGTCCACAAAAATATGTGTGATACATCCTTGAGACCTATCAGTGGCAAGTCAATCTATGATGGAACCATTGGCTATGTTTGTAGATTTTTTATTGTGAAAACTTGGTGGAGAAAACATATTTTAAGGGATTCTTTGCACCTCTTACCATTATTGAATGATATTCCATTCAAAGATTATACTTTGTTATGACTGATGTGGTTAATTGATATTCACTTATACCTCATGATGAATTTTTTTGTGTTATTGAACTATGTAAATAAACATACTCATCCAAGAATTTTTAGAATTAGTTTTAAGAATTTTTTTCAACAATTAAGAGGTGTTATTATGGGGGTGAAATGTGTGACAACTAATGCCAATCTGGTTTAAACAGATTCGGTGCATCAAAAATTATTTAATTCCCCTTTTTTTGTAAGGTGTTTCAAAATTTTAGATTCTTTGATGACATGTTAAATTTATAAAATGGTGACATTACATCATTGGTTGAACTGGTTGATTTAAATCACTCGAGCTGTTTTATGCACACATAATGAGGAAGTAATGAGTAAGAGTGAAAGGGAAGTAATGAGTAAGAGTGAAAGGGAAGTAATGAGTAAGAGTGAAAGGGAAGTAATGAGTAAGAGTGAAAGGGAAGTAATGAGTAAGAGTGAAAGGGAAGTAATGAGTAAGAGTGAAAGGGAAGGTTTACAAGATGGTAGTGAGATCAGCTATGTTATATGGATTGGAAATGATGGCACTGACGAAAAGACAGGTGTCAGAGCTGGAGGTGGCAGAGTTAAAGATGTTAAGATTTGCATTGGGTGTGACAAGGATGGACAAGATCAGGAATGAATGTATTAGAGGGTCAGCTCAGGTTGGACGGTTTGGAGACAAAGCCAGAGAGGTGAGATTGTGTTGGTTTGGACATGTGCTGACGAGTAATGCTGGTTATATTAGAAGAAGGATGCCAGGGATGGATGCTGCCAGGTAACAGGAGGCCTAAGATAAGGTTTATGGATGTGGTGAAAGAGGACATGCAAGTGGTTGGTGTGACAAAGCAAGATGCACAGGATAGGAAGAAATGGAAATAGATGATCTGCTGTGGTGAGCCCTAAAGTACAGTTGTGTACACTTACCATAAATGTAGATGTTAGAGTGTATTCACTGTTGCAGTCCTTACAAAATTGGTTATCCAGCTCCTGGTAGCCCACAGTTGGCCAGAATACTGAAGTCCTTGGTATGCGACATAGGTTCCCTTCAGGTTTAGGCCTGACATCAGGTACAAAGGCAGGCAGACAATGCCATTTCCTCAGTTTTTCTTGCCTTAACTGTCAGGAGCCCCCCAAAAAAGGTTAGACCAGGAAAATAAAAATCCAGTCTGTCCCATAGGAAAAAAGGGGGGAGGACCAGGACTGCAACAGTGAATACACTTGAACATCTACATTTATGGTAAGTGTACACAACTGTACTTTGTTCATCATGTTTCACTGTTGCAGTCCTTACAAAATGGGTTGATTCCCAAAGCTCAGCAAAAAACAAAAGGGAGGAGGAACACCCACTGCTTAAGGGTTGGTAAGGATACCCTGCAACACTGTGTGGCAAAACCAACCCTGGACTTAAAAAACAAGAGTAAATTATAATGTTTAGTGAAAGTGTGGCCAGAAGTTCAGGTAGCTGCTTCCAGGATGTCCCTAGTGGGTGCACCCCTTAAAAAAGCTGCTGAATTAGAGGCTGCTCTAGTAGAATGGGTCCTAATACTCTGAGGAGGAACCTTGCCATGCTGTAAGTAACAAAAGTGAATACAATGAGCAATCCACTTAGAAATGGTCGGTTTAGAAATAGTTTAGCCCTAAGTTCCAGGAGCAAAAGTGACCAATAACTGATCCAACTTTTGAAAAAGTTTAGTCCTGTCCAGGTAAAAATCTAAGCTATGTACATCCAGAGAATGCAGTAACCTTTCCCCTTTATTCTGAGGATTAGGAAAGAAGGTAGGCAGGTAGATAGACTGGTTAAGAGTCAGGCTAGAAACCACCTTAGGCATAAAGGAGGGATTAGTTCAGAGAGGAAACCCGATCCACATGGAAGATGATAAAAGGGTCTACTGCCATTAAGGCCTGCAGCTCAGAAACTCTTCTAGCTGAAGTAATAGCCACGAGAAAGGCAGTTTTCCAGGAGAGAAATTTCAGGTCTGCTGAGGCAGTTGGTTCAAAAGGAAGCAGAGTAAGTTTCTCAAGTACAAAATTAAGATCCCAAGCAGGAGTAGGTGCCCTTCTGGGAGGCTTTAAATTGCTAGCTCCCCTGAGGAACTGTTTCATCAAGGGATAACAGAAAATGGGATGCTAAAAGGAACAATGAGCAGAAATAGTTGAAGCATGAATCTTGATAGAAGAAAAGGAAAGTCCACCATTAAGCAAGCCTGCCAGATGGTCAAGAATAAGAGGAAGAGTAGGTTGAGAAAGGTCTTCCCCTCTAGTCTGCATCCAAATGGAGAATCATTTCCACTTATCTGCGTAAGATTTCCTAGTGCTAGGCCTCCTGGCCTCAGGAAGGACCTCAACCACCTGTTGGGAAACTTTTAAATTATGAGCCAAGCTGCCAAATCTGAAGATGAGGATGCAGAATTTTTCCCCCCTCCTGAACCAAGTGATCTGGTATCAGGGGAAGATGCCAAGGCTGAGTCTGGGAGAGACTGCGAAGTAGTGGATACCAATGTTGTCTGGGCCAGTCTGGAGCTATGAAGATGGCCCTTGGTTTTTCATCCCTTATCTTTAACAGCACTCTGGGAGGAGGAGGAGGCAGAGAAGGAAATACATAGATCGAGAGCTGTGTCCAGGGAAAGGACAGAGCATTCACTTTCCAAGCTTTGCTTTGATGATCCCTGGTGCAAAAGGTTGGAAGAAGGTGGTTGGAGATGAGAAGAGATCCACCTGGGGAGTGCCCCAACATTGAACGATGCAATAGAAGATGATCTTGTTTAGTTGCCACTCGTGAGGATCCATGACCTGCCTGCTCCACCGGTTTGCCAAGGTGTTAAGCCTTCCTGGAAGAAACTGAGCTACGAGATGAATGTCCATGGAAGCTGCTATGCACCATAGTTATGCTTTGTCTGCACAGGGGGTAAGAGTGAGCCCCTCCCTGCTTGTTGATGTACCACGATTGTGGTGTTGTCTGTCCTGACTAGAAGAGTACCAGGAGAGAGAGAAGATGCTTGAAAGTCATAAAGGCCCACTGTACTGCCATCAGTTCCTTCAGATTTATGTGCAAATTAACCTGTTGAGAGTTCCAAGTCCCCTGAATGCATCTGTGTCTAGATGTGCTCCCCAAGCATAGTCCAAGCTATCTGTGGTGAGACTCTGACTGGCAGGAGGTGGACAGAAAGGCAGGCCTTTGTTCTATGCACAGGCCGTCGCCCACCAAAGGAACTCCATCTGCCGGCAGGGAATCAGAGGAAGTATCCAGTCTAAATCCTAAGTGCGTTGACACCAAAGGTTTTTGAGGTACCATTGTATTTTCCTCATATGCAGTCTGGCATATGGAATCATCAGAATACACAAAGCCATGAATCCCAGGGCTTGCAGGAATTGCCTTGCAGAGAGCTGGGTCATGCTTGCCAAATTTTTGAAGTAATTCAAAAGATCATTTGTTTCTGTTGAGAGAGGAATACAATCTGGGCAGCTGTGTTCAGGCTCGCTCCCAGGAATACAATCTCCCTGGTGGGTACCAATTTTGACTTCTTTTCATTGATGGTGTAACCCAAAGAGGTGAAAAGGTTCTTTACAAAGTCCAAATCCTTTAGAAGTTGCTCTGGAGAGTTTGCGTGAATAAGACAATCGTCCAAGTAAGGGTAAATTTGAATGTTTCTTTGCCTGCAAAAAGCAATGACTGGAGCCAGGCATTTTGTAAAAACTGTAGGAGCAGTAGATAAGCCAAAGGGCAGTGCAGACAATTGGAAGTGCCGGATCTCCGCCCTGAAGTGAAGGAACTGCCTGCAGCTTTTCCTTATTGGAATGTGCAGATACGCTTCTTTGAGATACAAAGTCACCAGACAGGAATCCTTGGCCAGCATTGGCAGCAACTGCTGAAGAGTGAGCATTTTGAATTTGGGAATCACCAGAAAAGTGTTTAGAATGGGCAAATCCAGAACAGGGCGGCAGGTGTCCCCTTTTTTGGGAACCAGGAAAAGTCTCGAGTAGAAACCCTGGCCTACCTGTAGTGCAGGAACTGGCTCTATTGTTCCCAGGTTTAGCAAAGAAACAACTTGTTTTTCTGCTTCTGCCCTTTGAAGTGGGGGGATATCTGGGTATCCTTGGTGAACAGGGAAGGTGTGAATGGAAAACTTGTAGCCTTGGGATACTATTTTTTAGCACCCATTTGTCATCTGTAATGGTGAACCAGACATCTGCAAAAATGGCTAACATTCCCCCCAAAGGAAACCCTGGGCCCGCAGATGCAGGTAGTGGAAGGCTGGAGTCACTGGGAATGCTTGCTTTGGGAAGTTTGCTTATAACTCTCCAATTTTGAAGAGGAAGCCTGCCAGTGCTTAGCCTTTTGAGGAGTGGAAGTCTGTCCCCTAGAAGACCTGTACCCCCTAGGCCTAGTGTGACCCTGTTTACTAGGGTCAGGAAAAGTCCAGTTCTTAGAAGGGTAATGCCTACTAAAACAAGGAGGCTAAACTTGCAGAAAATCCTTAACAGTTTGCATAGATTTGGCCTTATCCTCCAACTTTTTCAACACTTCTTCTGCTTTGCTACCAAAAAGATTGTCCTTTTGCAAAGGCACATCCAGTAATTTATATTTGACTGGTTCAGAAAGTTGCTGTTCTCTCAGCCAAGCATGTCTTCTAATGACAGAACCAGTGGCTGCTCCCCTGCAAGAAGCTTCCAAAGTGTTGAAACCACAATGCAGAGAATGTTTAGTGACAAGAGTGGCAGAATTCAATAAATCTTGCATGTCCTTACTCTCCATCAGGGAAGGAACACCAGCAATTTTAGCCTTAATAGCC
The DNA here is from genome assembly GCF_019279795.1 of Protopterus annectens. Taxonomy (NCBI): domain Eukaryota; kingdom Metazoa; phylum Chordata; order Ceratodontiformes; family Protopteridae; genus Protopterus; species Protopterus annectens. Next base: position 961,396,535 of record NC_056728.1, read on the forward strand.
TCCAAAGTATGCTGCTGATACTTAAGCATATGAAAAAGACAATTAACAGACCTAAGAGACAGGGTGGAAGCAGTATAAACCTTTTTACCCCATCTATCCAAAGCCCTAGATTCCTTATCAGAAGGAACAGGATTTTTAGCAACCATGGCTTTAACATCCTTAGGGCCCTGAGAACTAATCTTTGGATCAGCAGTAGGATTCTTGAAAAGGAACTGATGAGAATCATAAACTCTATAATACCCATCAGGCTTTCTGGGAGCAAGAGGAACAGAGTTAGGAGTCAAAGAATTATCCATGAAAACATCAACAACTTCCAAAACCGGAGGAATAGCCAAAGGCTTATGCTGTGGCAAATCCAAGAATTCCCTAATCCAGTTCCTAGACTAAGGGAGGTCCTGACTTTTCCATTTGAAATGCTCCCTAAGAGTATTCAGAGCATCTCCAAAAGAAAAATCTTCTGGAGGGGAGGCAGAAGGGATGTTGTCTTCTGCATCAGAATCCTCAAAACCAGAAAAAAGTTGAGAGTTTCCCTCTTCATCAGCAGAGTTGCTGGAAATCTCAGAGTTTGAGGCAGACAAAACTTCTGGGGACAATTCCCTAGCCCTCTTAGAAGGAGGTGGCTGAGATTTCCTGATAAGGGTCAAGAGATCACTAGCCATTTTAATCATCTGAGACTGAGGCCGGTGCCTGCTTTGGAGTACATTTTCAGCTGGAAGGCCTGCTAGAAAGTCATTGGGACTCAGGAGGCCTAGCCACCACATTAGTCTGAATCAAAGTCGTAGGTCTGGATCTGGTCTCCAGGTGGAGGAAAGAGGCCGCAAAAGCTGTCACCTGCTTAGCAGCTCTGGATCCATCAGAGACAGCGACTGGCAGAGGGCCAGAAGACGAAGTGGAAACCTGAGGTATGGAGGACTCAGAAAATGTCTCCGCAGACACCTGCTGCTGAACATCCATGGACTGCAGGGGAAAAGAAAGCGCCTCACTGACTACCGCTGGGCTGACAACCAACTTAACAGGGACGTCGTCAGCTAATTTGACCCTAAGTCTGTCGTGGCCCTTGTGCTTCGTAGGAACATCTGAAGTCCAGAAGACGCCATACCGACGAACATAGGCCAAACTCCGAAAAGCTTGAACAAGATCCTAGCCCTACGGTGTATGGTGCGCGGGTTGAAAGAAGCACAAAGAACACAGTTAGGGACATCGTGCTCAAGGCCCAAACAAGTAATACAGTAGGAGTGAAAATGACGGTGTGGAATCTGTTTTCCACAGGCAAGACAATTATTAATGTTCTCTGACATTCGTTAAAGCAAGAAAAGAGGGTCCCCAATGGGGTACTTATCGGAGGATGTCTTCAGCTAAGCAGTTGGAATACAAAAAGGTACTCGGCCGACCGGCACTCGTGCAAAATGCTTCTGCTTTGGGCTCCGTGGCAAGAAAGACCGAGGAAATGGTGTTGGCTGCCTTCCTTTGTACCTGACATCAGGCATAACCGAAGGCAGCCGATATCATATACCAAGGACTTTGGTATTCTGGCCGACTGTGGGCTACTGGGAGATGGATAACCCATTTTATAAGGACTGCAACAGTGAAACACAATGAACACCAGGAGCAGCTAAAATATGATGGTGACACACATGAGGAAAGTATTAATTATCTTGATACTACTATTTCTAAAGATAGAGAGATTGAAGGGAAGTATATTCCTAATATTTATCGAAAAGAAATATTCTAATTCCCTACTACATTATGATAGCAGACTCCGTCAGTAGCAAAAGATTATAGTGAAAAGACAAACAGTATGGCTTTTAAGACTGGTATCTAGGTATGTCATTTTGTTGAATTAGATAAATTAGTGGGAATGTTTAAAGATAGAGACTATGGATCCCATATTATTAAATGTAAAGGAGGAAATTATCAGTGGAAATGGTGACAGATTTGCTCCAATTCTTAGCAGAAAAATAAATAAGGTGAATTTGGGAGACGTCAATAAAAAAAGAAACATAGTGAGGGACAATGACAAATTAGGGGCTATGGTTAAAGAATATAATAATGAAGCACCAAAATTGGTATCCTTAAAAATATGTAGAAAGTTAGATTTCCCTCTGAATACAAAGTGATTTTAGGGGAGACTCCCAAAATTATATGCAGTTAAGGAAAAAATGTTAAAAATATACCGGAATATTCTTGTCAAAGATTTGACAATGATATATACCCCGGGATTCATGAATCTCGGCGTAAGGTCTGCGCCGGCGGTGCAGTGAATAGCCGGTGCAGTAGCGCCATATGCATATTAATGAGAGTGCACCGCAACCACAGACACGTGCGTAGTGTACGTGAGCGAGCCCAGGTAGGATGCGTCTGGAGGCGTGTCTAAGCCGGCATGAGGTGAGCAACCTAATGTGCTGACAGCCACGGTCCGCCCATAATAGTAATGGCAGCAGCCAGGTCCCGTGCAGAATGAAACGCACGTAGAGTGTGCAGCATAGTACCCGTCCCAAATAAACGGAGAAGCAAATACAAGCCACGAAGGCTTAAGTGTACCCATCCAAGGAGCAAAGGATACGCATATGACCGCGTTTGTCCCGCAATGCACCGTCAGTGGTTACACTCAGAGAAGGTGTACAGCAGCATGTCAGCGCGCACCGACATAGGAGCAGCGACTAAGGTCACCACCTGTCCCACTTTGGGTGGGGCAGTCTCTCTATGGGCAGTTGTGTCCAGAAAAACGTATTAAAATGGCAAATGTGCTAAGATTGTAGGACATAATGATATCCCGTATTTAATGTAATGGTAGCATGAATTGGTCATTTCTGTAACTGAAATACCTAAATGTCACAAGAAACAGAATAAGCAAGCAAATTGCCACAACAATAAGCTTCTACTTAGGCAAACAAGTGAAGTTCTATGCTATATACTGACCGTGTGTAAGTGTCGGCCTGTAAACTCATATGTGAGTCCCGGAAATATCCCAGCTTGGAAACTGGAAAAGGTGGCAACCCCAGTAGCGACATGGGCATGGTCACCAGGGTTACCAGCTGTCCCAATGTGCCATGGACAGTCCCTGATTGGACAGTTGTGTCCCTGCAACAATCGGAAAAATGGAAAATGACCTCTGATCCCCTGCCAAACATATTCCCGTAATATACATGTAATAGTAGTATAAAACATATACATTTGTATATGAAACACATACATGGCATAAGAATATGAATAAGGAACCCAAATGCTTACAGAATAAGCTTATAGTATGGCAAACAAGTGAAGTTCTGTCAACTGCACTTGCCGTGGGTATGTGTAGTCCTGCAAATCTCGAAGTTTCCACATAACATGCCTCACTATGGGCATTGGAAAAGGTGCCAACCATAATGGTCACAAGCAGTTGTGAGAGTACATAGCCAGGTAGCTGTGTCGACATAACAACAGGAAGGAATCAAGACACCTTAAACACAGGCAAACATGTGCATAGCAACATATCCCACACCCAGCAACGACTCTGTCGATACACTGGATGGCGATGTTGAAGTGTAATATCCAGAAGCAGAACCCATGCATTCAGATGTAATACACAATAGCCTCATTGTACATGTCAGTCCCACCCATGTACACCTGTGCACCCTAACCTGCTAGCATCCGTGTGCAGCTATACACCCACACACAATGTGCATACCTGAAATATGGTAAGATGTTTGTGTTAGGCAATGCCACGCGGCCAAATCATCCACATGTCACCAGCCCACTTCAGGTACAGATATGTAAATGGCTGCATGTGAATGTGTCTGCAGAATGTGTACATCCTGCATGTGGTATGTACCCGTCAAAACCATATAGGTTTGCATACGACACGGTGCACATAACTGTACACATGTGGACAAGTCGGGTTGTTGAACCACCGCATCGATGTTTAGCTATGCAGTGAAGTCGATCACATATAGCGGAACACGTGCCTATCAAACAGGACGTCCTAACAGGGTGCTACAGGCAAAGAAGGGGAAGGTGGGACATCACATGTGGAGAGTAGCGTTGCCGAACGGCCAAATACACACGGTCAAGGTAAAGGACGGAACAACATGCATATGGCCGGATGGATGTTGTTCGAAATATATATATAGAAACACATATGAAGTGCCAGTTTAGACTCGAAATACTATATAATGCATTGAATTGTACCGTACAATATGGCAGTAGAAGTAAGCCTGCATGTAATTGGTGAAGCTAAGCTGTAGTGTGATGGAATTCTGATCCTGGCAGTAACCAGTACAGCAGGCTTATGTCTGTCAGCATTAATTATCTGCTGGGTTACAGAACAATAAATGTATGTACATGCATAACATCACCCCTACCTCTGAGAAGGATGGCCTTGTGAGCTCAATCGAAGATAACAGTACAACTCGGAACAGTCTAGGGTCCTTGAAACAGTTACAATCACAGAAGGACAGTGTAATTGACAAGGTGCCTTGCAAGGCTGTGTTATTCTCATGGGAAAACATTTTAAAAGCACGACCCCAGCACCCACGTATGTATAGACTATTGTGGACCATAGTGATGGAAATGCCCTGTGACCAACCACGTCAGTAAGGTGGGCAAAAGCTGATTGTAAACACTATATAAAGTAACTGCTTACTGTATAGAGTCAGACAAAACTCTCATACTTGGACTGTATATGATTTAGCCTGCCTGTGTACACTACTAAAACTTTCTGAACCCGAGCCTCCTGTGTTATTGACTGTCACTTAGAAAAGCCTACTGATAACTACAGTCTGGTTTTAACAACTTATTTGACATTGTGATCCTTGTAATCCGGAATTCCCTTGGTAAGCTACAAGTCAGAGTGCATGGCTGGTTAGACATCTACGCAGGAGAATTTGCCTAAATGGTTCTTCTTGAATGAAAAGACCTCCGACTGAATTGTTGTGTGTAAAGAGGCTGTTTACTGTCTGATCTGTGGCTGAAAAGCGGAAAACTGGATCCCAAGAAGAAATCGTGCAGCCTTAAACAGGAGGCTCAGGTAAGGAGTGTTTGCCTCTGTCTCTATTGTAGATCAAGGACCAGACTACATTGTGTTTCTGTTAACAGTAGTGATAGCGGGTCGAAGACCTACCCACATACTGTTAAATCTGAACATAGGTCAGGGGAACACACAGCAGAGTAAATAGTCATTGTAGACACTACAGTGGATACAGGGAAGGAGACACCACGTGGTATGAGAGAAGGGTACGTAGCAGTCGTGTAGAGGATATGGGAGATTATTGAAGAAACAGATCATGTGATCCACGTTTGACGGGTGACGTGAAGTATATGCAATCGCAGAGAGCACATAATGTGAGTTATCCAGCAAAATGGGGTAATAAATACGACATTTATGGTATATTACACAAAATATCGTTACTGAAACATTGTAATCCCTGAAAATGTGATGCACATGTTCTACGGTAAACACCTGTTCCACCCTGAGAGGGACAGTCCCTCTTTGGCCAGTTGTGTCCTGCAAACAAACCGAAAAAATGGCAAATGTCCTGAAATCACAGGACAAACATTTCCCAGATATATTTCAAAATGGTAGCATAAAACAGTAATTATGCATCTGGAACAACAAAATATCATAATAAACAGAATAAGCAACTGAAATGCTACAACAATTGGTTGCTCTCCTGGCAAAAAGTGAAATCCTGTCCCATGTACTGGCCGTGGGTATGCTTTTCCCTGGAAAATTACACGTTCCGAACACTATGTCCCACATTGTGCATTTGAAAAGGTGGCAGCCCTAAGATGTGCAGGCGACAAAACAGCGACAATTGGGTATCCGTCATGCACATAGGTGGATTGAGGTAGTGAACTGAAGGAACAGAACACTACAAATGTCAAAGCATCATACGACACAGAGAAGATCATAATACAGTAGTACCGATAGCCCCCACAACACCCTACCACCTGCGCTACCACATCCAGGATAAGAAGCGGGAGGGCAGGCTAGTCCCCACACGCTATCCTGTGGCAACAGAGGTAGCACAATGACCAAATGTAACAGTTTGCATAGATTTGGCCTTATCCTCCAACTTTTTCAACACTTCTTCTGCTTTGCTACCAAAAAGATTGTCCTTTTGCAAAGGCACATCCAGTAATTTATATATTTGACTGGTTCAGAAAGTTGCTGTTCTCTCAGCCAAGCATGTCTTCTAGCCATGACAGAACCAGTGAAAAGCTCACTCCCCCTGCAAGAAGCTTCCAAAGTGTTGGGGAAACCACAATGCGAGAGAATGTTTAGTGACAAGAGTGGCAGAATTCAATAAATCTTGCATGTCCTTACTCTCCATCAGGGAAGGAACACCAGCAATTTTAGCCTTAATAGCCTCCAAAGTATGCTGCTGATACTTAAAAGCATATAGAAAAAGACAATTAACAGACCTAAGAGACAGGAATTGGAAGCAGTATAAACCTTTTTACCCATCTATCCAAAAGCCTAGATTCCTTATCAGAAGGAACAGGATTTTTTAGCAACCATGGCTTTAACATCCTTAGGGCCCTGAGAACTAATCTTTTGGATCATGCAGTAGGATTCTTGAAAAGGAACTGTATGAGAATCATAAACCTCTATAATACCCATCCAGGCTTTCACCAGAGCAAAGAGGAACAGAGTTAGGAGTCAAAAGAAATTATCCTTGAAAACATCAACAACTTCCAAAACCGGAGGAATAGCCAAAGGCTTATGCTGTGGCAAATCAAGAATTCCCTAATCCAGTTCCTATGAACTAAAGGGGAGGTCCTGACACTTTCCATTTGAAATGCTCCTAAGAGTATTCAGAGCATCTACCAAGAAAAATCTTCTGGAGTGGAGGCAGAAGGATGTTGTCTTCTGCATCAGAATCCCTCAAAGCCAGAAAAAGTTGAGAGTTTCCCTCTTCATCAGCAGAGTTGCTGGAAATCTCAGAGAGTTTGAGGCAGACAAAACTTCTGGGGACAATTCCTAGCCCTCTTAGAAGGAGGTGGCTGAGATTTCCTGATAAGAGGGTCGCAGAGATCACTAGCCATTTTAATCATCTGAGACTGAGGCCGGTGCCTGCTTTGGAGTACATTTTTCAGCTGGAAGGCCTGCTAGAAAGTCATTGGGACTCAGGAGGCCCTAGCCACCACCACCATTAGTCTGAATCAAAGTCGGCCAGGTCTGGATCTGGTCTCCAGGTGGAGAAAGAGGCCGCAAAAAGCTGTCACCTGCTTGCTTGGCTCTGGATCCATCAGAGACAGCGACTGGCAGAAGGGCCAGAAAGGCGAAGTGGAAACCTGAGGTATGGAGGACTCAGAAAATGTCTCCACGCAGACACCTGCTGCTGCTGAACATCCATGGACTGCAGGGGAAAAGCGCCTCACTGACTACAGCTGGGCTGACAACCAACTTAACACGAGGGGACATTCGTCCAGCTAATTTGACCCTAAGTCCTGTAGGGCTGGCCGCTTGTGCCCCTTACAGTAGGAACATCTGAAGTCCAGAAGGCGCCATGCCACCGGCTTGAACATAGGCCAAACTCGAAAAGCTTGAACAAGATCCACAGCCCCTCACACGATTGTATGTGGTGCGGCGGGTTGAAAAGAAGCACAAAAGAAGAACACAGTTAGGGACATCGTGCTCAAGGCCCAAACAAGTAATACAGTAGGAGTGAAAATATTGGCCCGATTATTGGAATCTGTTTTCCACAGGCAAGATTAATTATTAATGTTCTCTGACATTCGTTAAAGCAAAGAAAAGAGGGTCCCCAATGGGGTACTTATGGGAGGATGTCTTCAGCCTAAGCAGTTGGAATACAAAAAGGTACTTTCGACCCGAGCCGGCTTTTCGTACCAAAATGCTTCTGCTTTGGGCTCCGTGGCAAAAGAAAAGACCGAGAAATGGTGTTCAGCTGCCTTCCTTTGTACCTGACATCCAGGCATAACCGAGAGGCAGCCCGATATCATATACCAAGGACTTTGGTATTCTGGCGACTGTGGGCTACTGGGAGATGGATAACCCATTTTATAAGGACTGCAACAGTGAAACACAATGAACACCAGGAGCAGCTAAAATATGATGGTGACACACATGAGGAAAGTATTAATTATCTTGATACCTACTATTTCTAAAGATAGAGAGATTGAAGGGAAGTATATTCCTAATATTTATCGAAAAGAAATATTCTAATTCCCTACTACATTATGATAGCAGACTCCGTCCAATCAGCAAAGATTATAGTGAAAAAGACAAACAGTATGGCTTTTAAGACTGAGTATCTAGGTATGTCATTTTGTTGAATTAGATAAATTGAGTGGGAATGTTTAAAAGATAGAGACTATGGATCCCATATTATTAAATGTAAAGGAGGAAATTATCCATTTGGAAATGGTGACAGATTTGCTCCAATTCTTAGCAGAAAAATAAATAAAGGTGAATTTGGGAGGCGTCAATAAAGAAACATAGTGAGGGACAATGACAAATTAAAGGGGCTATGGTTAAAAGGCCATATAACTAATGAAGCACACCAAAATTGGTATCCTGTAAAGTATATGTAGAAGAAGAAATTAGATTTCCCTCTAGAATACAAAGTGATTTTAGGGGAGACTCCCAAAATTATAATATGCAGTTAAGGAAAAAATGTTAAAAATATGCGGAATATTCTTGTCAAAAGATTTGACAATGATATATACCCGGAGATTCATGAATCTCGGCGTAAGGTCTCTTGCCCGGCGGTGCCAGTGAATAGCGGTGCAGTAGCGCCATATGCATATTAATGAAAAAGGAGTGCACACGCCAACCACAGACAACGTGCGTCGCGTAGTGCGTTGAAAGGCTGAGCCAGGTAGGATGCGTCTGGGCGTGTCCTAAGCCGGCATGGGTGAAGCAACCTAATGTGTGCTGACAGCCACGGTCCGCCCATAATAGTAATGGCAGCAGCCAGGTCCGTGCAGAATGAAAACGCCGCGTAGAGTGTGCAACATAGTACCCGTCCCAAATAAGCGGAGAAGCAAATACAAGCCACGAAGGCTTAAGTGTGTACCCATCCAAGGAGCAAAGGATAAGCATATGACGGCGTTTGTCCGCAATGCACCCGTCAGTGGTTACACTCAGAGAAGGTGTACAGCAGCAACATGTCAGTAGCGCGCCGCTGCGACATAGGAGCAGCGACTAAAGGTCACCACCTGTCCCACTTTGGGTGGGGCAGTCTCTCTATGGGCAGTTGTGTCCAGAAAAAACGTATTAAAAATGGCAAATGTGCTACTGGATTGTGCAGGACATGATTCCATTATGTTAATGTATATTGGTAGCATGAATTGGTCATTTTCTGTAACTGCGCTGAAAATACCTAAATGTCACCAAAAGAGAACAGAATAAGCAAGCAAATTGCCACAACAATGAGAAGCTTCTACTTAGGCAAACAAGTGAAGTTCTATGCTATATACTGACCCGTGTGTAAGTGTCGAAGCCTGTAAACTCATATGTGAGTCCCGGAAATATATCCAGCTTGGAAACTGGAAAAGAATTGGCAACCCCAGTAGCGACATGGGCATGGTCACCAGGGTTACCAGCTGTCTGATAATGTGCCATGGACAGTCCCTACCAGATTGGACAGTTGTGTCCCTGCAACAATCGGAAAAATGGAAAATGACCTCTGATCCCCCTGCCAAACATATTCGCAATATACATGTAATAGCAGTAGTATAAAAACATATACATTTTGTATATGAAACACATACATTAACGTATAAGAATATGAATAAAGGAACCCAAATAGTACAGAATATAGAGCACCAAGTATGACGCAAACAAGTGAAGTTCTGTCAACTGCACTTGCGTGGGTATGTGTAGTCCTGCTAAATTCGAAGTTTCCACATAACATACCTCACTATGGGCATTGGGGAAAGGTACTAGCAACCACAATGGTCACAAGCAGTTGTGAGAGTACATAGCCAGCGGGTGGCTGTGTCGACATAACAACAGGAAGGAATAAAGGCACCTTAAACACAGGCAAACATGTGCACTGCCAACCATATCCACACCCAACAGCGTCTCTGTAGCATACACTGGATGGCGTATGTTGAAGTGTAATATCCAGAAGCAGAACCCATGCATTCCAGATGCCAATACACAATAGCTTACTCATTGTACATGTCAGTCCCACATACACCTGTTGCACCCTAACCTGCTAGCATCCGTGTGCAGCTATACACCCACACACTGACAATGTGCATACCTGAAATATGGTAAGATGTTTTGTGTTAGGCAATGCCCTTGTGACCAAATCACACATTACCCCACATGTCACCAGCCCACCTTCAGGTACAGATATGTAAATGGCTGCATGTGAATGTGTCTGCAGAATGTGTACATACCTGCATTGTGGTATGTACCCGTCAAAAATATCTTAGGTTTGCATCAAAACACATTTTTGCTAACTGCTTACACATGTGGACAGAGTCGAGGTTGTTGAACCACACGCATCGATGTTTAGCTATGCAGTGAAGTCGATCATATATAGCCCGGAACAACGTGCCTATCAAACAAGGGCAGCGTCCTAACAGGGGTGCTACAGGCAAAGAAGGGGAAGGTGGGACATCACATGTGGAGTATGCCGCGTTGCCCGAGCGGCCAAATACACACGGTCAAGGTAAGGAGCGGAACAACATGCATATGGCGGATGGATGTTGTTGAAATATATATATAGAAACACATATGAAGTGTGCGGTTTAGAGCTCGAAATACTATATAATGCATTGAATTGTACCGTGCAATATGGCAGTAGAATGATAAGCCTGCATGTAATTGGTGAAGCTAAGCTGTAGTGTGATGGAATTCTGATCCTGGCAGTAACCAAGTACAGCAGGCTTAGCATGTCTGTCAGCATTAATTATCTGCTGGGTTACAGAACAATGAAATGTATGTACATGCATAACATCACACCCTACACCTCTGAGAAGGATGGCCTTGTGAGCTCAATCGAAGATAACAGTACAACTTCGGAACAGTCCTAGGGTTACCTTGAAACAGTTACAATCACAGAAGGACAGTGTAATTGACAAGGTGCCTTGCTAAGGAGCTACATGTTATTCTCATGGGAAAACATTTTAAAAGCCACGACCCCAGCACCCGCGTATGTATAGACTATTGTGGACCATAGTGATGGAAATGCCCACCTGCTGTGACCAACCCGTCAGTAAGGTGGGCAAAAGCTGATTGTAAACACTATATAAAAGTAACTGCTTACTACTGTATAGAGTCCAGACAAAACTCTCATATACTTGGACTGTATATGATTTAGCCTGCCTGTGTACACTACTAAAACTTTCTGAACCCGAGCCTCCTGTATTTATTGACTGTGTCACTTAGAAAAGCCTACTGATAACTACAGTCTGGTTTAACAAAAGCTTAACAGCATGTGTGATCCTTGTAATCCGAATTCCCTTGGTAAAGCTACAAGTCAGAGTGCATGGCTGGTTGGAACGCATCTCTACGCAGGAGGGAATTTGCCTAAATGGTTCTTCTTGAAATGAAAGACCTCCGACTGGTGTTGTGTTAATAAAGAGGCTGTTTACTGTCTGATCTGTGGCTGAAAGGAGAAACTATGGATCCCAAGAAGAAAATCGTGCAGCCTTAAACAGGAGGCTCAGGTAAGGTGTTTGCCTCTGTCTCTATTGTTAGCCAGATCAAGGACAGAGACTACATTGTGTTTCCTGTGTTAACAGTAGTGATGGCGGGTGAAGACCTACCCACATACTGTTGAAATCTGAACATAGGTCGGGGAACACACAGCAGCAGAGTAAATAGTCATTGTAGACACTACAGTGGATACAGGGAAGGAGACACCACGTTAATTATGAGAGAAGGGTGCGTGTAGCAGTGAGTGTAGAGGATATGGGAGATTATTGAAGAAACGAGATCATGTGATCCACACGTTTGACGGGTGGCCGTGAAGTATATGCAATCGCAGAGAGCACATAATGTGAGTTATCCAGCAAAATGGAGGAGTAATAAATCCCACGACATTTATGGTATATTACACAAAATATCGTTACTGAAACATTGTAATCCCTGAAAATGTGATGCACATGTTTCTCACGGTAAACTTACCTGTTCCACCCTGAGAGGACAGTCCCTCCTCTTTTGGCCAGTTGTGTGTCCTGCAAACAAACCTGAGAAAAATGGCAAATGTCACGCAATCTACAGGACAAACATTTCCCAGATATATTTCAAAATGGTAGCATAAAACAGTAATTATGCATCTGGAACAACAAAATATCATAATAAACAGAATAAGCAACTGGAAATGCTACAACAATTGGTTGCTCTCCTGGCAAAAGTGGTAAATCCTGTCCCATGTAGCACTGGCCGTGGGTATACACTTTTCCCTGGAAAATTACCGTTCCGAACACTATGTCCCACACATTGTGCATTTGAAAAGGTGGCAGCCCTAAGATGTGCAGGCGACAAAACAGCACGACAATTAAGGTACATCCAGGTCATTCGCACGCCATAGGTGGATTGAAGGTAATCTGAACTGAAGGGAACAGAACACTACAAATGTCAAAGCATCATGCATTACACAGAGAGAAGATCCATAATACAGTAGTACCGATAGCCCCCCACAACACCCCTACCACCTCCGATACCACATCCAGGATATGGCGGGAGGGCAGGCTAGATCCCCACACGTTATCCTGTGGCAGCAGAGGTAGCACAATGACCAAATGTAACAGAAGCTATTGAAACCACATCCCGAACTTCGTAACATACCTAGGAACACCCGGTATTAAGAAGACGTCACTGGGGAACAGAGTGAGGATATCATGTCAGTTAAACGTTGAAGTACCGAACCCTCATGCAGGATTCTTGGGAAGGCCAGGACCCCACAACCCCGTAGTGTATAGACCCGTGGACACCAGAAGATATCTGTAAAGTCACAGAGGGAATTCCCCATCTACAAAGTAATCGCTATTCACCATGCAATACCCTGTATCTTCTGATCCGGAAAACAAAGGGGAATGGCGGATAATTACGAGTAATGTACAAGCTGTAAATCATGTAATAATACTTAGGAGTAGCACGATGGTGCCAGACCCACACACTATATTCAATGCATATGACACTGCATACAGAACTATCTTATACAAGTATTGGTACATATAAGCTATGCTTCCTTTGCAATACCTATACATCCAGATAGTCCGTGATTGCTTACATTATGTACATTCAAGGGTAACAGATACAGCCATACCCGGCTATCGGGGGATACTGTGAAAGTACAGCGATATTCCCACAGAGATGGCTAGCTACATTCGATTGTTAACTCCACCCGGGGCCAGTCAAGTTTCTACTACTATGTGGATGATATTCTGCTTGCGGCCCCTACCCAGCAGCAATGTATGGAAGATACAATAGCATTATTCAGATATTCAGCAGAACAGGAGGGACATAAAGTAAGCAAGCATAAATTGCAACTGCAGAATACAGGTCAAGTACCTGGGATATGTGGTATCCAAGTAGGGTAGGAACATCACATTCACGATAGGGCGGTAGCAATTTCATAAGCACACAAGCCAACTAACAAGAAGGGAATGAAGTCCTGTCTGGGCACGAGCTAACATTTGTCAAAAGCTAGGTTACCAAACAATGCTGTGGAATCCACTGTATTGTCTGCCGTATTAATCTTTAATATACACCTATGGCAGCACAACACATACTACACTCTGGATAATGGTAGCAAGGGGAAACAGCTGTCTGCAGACTAGAACGATTGATAGCTGCAACATCTAGTATGTAGGTCTTTCCTGAATAATAATCATAACGCACATGTTGTTGTCAGACTACTGTAGATTGTATGTAGGAGATATATGGCGTCAGTCTTGATGCAACAGCATGGAAGTAAACAGCGCTACATGAAAAGCTCACTACTCATTGCAGTTGGACACTGTGGCATGGTCAGTGCCACATTGTGTACAGGCAGTTGTTGTAGCACCCATGGCAGTACAGGCCCGGCCTTAATGTTACTAGACCACCCTCTCACTGTAGAGAATGTGTCATGCAGTTGCGATCAGTCTGCTGCAAGAGAAGATAGCATTCCTGACCCATGCTAGACATTTTGTCTTGTTTGACCATACCACTGATTCAACCTCATACTTGGTGATTGAGCGTTGTACAACATGAAACCTAGCAACGTCCACGTCCGACACCTGTGGTATGGCACACACCACACAGTTGCCTATACGAAATGGATTAAATAACTACACACGAACATGATTAATCACTGATATACCCCCTTAGATGATGATGCAGAGGTGACAATTAATGTTAATACCGGATCATGTGAACCCAGAGTCCAACAGGAGCAGATCAAGTTGGTTATGGAGTAGTGGATCTGATAATGAGATTGTGAGCCCGGCCAAACCCTGCAGCATAGCGTGTCTGCTCAAGCAGCAGAATAGATAAGCTTTAACTGCGTGCTTGTACTGTAGTGGAAAACTGATGTGTGGACATATGTCCCAGATAGTCAGTATGTTGTCTGTACAGTGCATGTTTATGAGCAGCAGTGGAAGAATAGAGGGAATGATAACATCCACGCATAAGGCGATTAATACATGCGCCAATTGATCTTGAATGCATTAGACTCCATTCAGTTACCCACTAAAAGTAGGTAAGTGTAAATGTGCAAGTCATAGAAAGCAACAGGACTAACAGTAGGAAAGGTAAGGCATGGGCCCATGCATCACCTGCAAAACAAGCAGCCTCACAGTTGGAAGGGAAGTGTTTGTGTGAATGAGGAATGACAAACCTCAGACAGTTTAGATGTAGAAATTTTACAAACAATACCAAACATATCAACTCACTGTGAAAGCAGAAAAGCCGGCGATGGGTATGGCGAGGAGCAATCCCTGAACACCCGGACCGCACATATCCACAGTGATAAAGCCAATATTAACGTCTAATGTATTCAGATATGCGGCTTTTGTGGAGCCATGGGTAGAGACATGTCTCAACAGGGGGAGCCGGTACATTTGGTTAACAGAATACCTAACATCACGCAGATTACGAAGACCACATACAAACATCATGAGCAGCGTGTCCACATTTTCAGTAGATATCATGCACAGGGAGCATTTAAACCGAAGGGAGTGGGTTTACCTACACCACCATATAGCTGTTCCGTTACTATTTGTATGGAGTTCATACATCTGAATAAATGTGGAGAGGGAACAAATACTGTTTAGTGATTACACATATATATAATCATAATGGGTAGAAGCATTCCCAACCATGAATCCGGATGCAAAGCAGCAGTGGCAAGATTGCCAGTACAATACAAAGTATCCCTAAGATCTCTGGCATGCTGTAAAAGAAGCTACTGGTGACAATAGAACACATGTAGTAGAACCAGACAAATCCAGGCAACCTGGGGGATTATTTTGAATTTCCATGAATGTAAATTGCATGTAGAGCCCACAGTCACCATGACAGCTGGCGCCGTAAAGTGGATCATCCCGGAAATAAGTAGAGGAGGTTGGTGGGTGACATCCAGACGACTTACATGTGCTGTCTACCTCTAGCATTGCTGAGCATGACAACAGTTCCAAATGTAAAGTGCTGCACGCCGAGAGTAGTATGTGGAATGGCATATCATGTGCCTGCCAGAAGTGGAAGCTATCATGCCTGCAGAGCCGAGGAGGTCGATGGCTCATTAGCAAGGCTGACATGAGAGGATTGTTAACCAATAACACTGTTCTTCAGTTAAAGTCTTTTACAGATAAAGAGCAAGCGAGCGGCGGACGCCATAGCTTCGACACCAGTCTTCTGTGTGCATGTCACTGTTATCAAAGAACATTATTGGCAAGTGGAAAGGGTGTGAAGGTCTGTACCAGCTCCTGTTGTTGTAGCGCCTACTGCAGTAAAAGTTTGCAGAGAGGTCGTCCTGGGTCCACCTCACATTTTACAAACCCGGTAAAAGGGATATCCCAAAGTCTGATTGACATCTTGTAGCTGATATACCACCGCATAGAGCTACCTGCAAATCACCGGGCAAGACTGTATAACAATACAAAGCAACCCCAAAGACATTCTGTGTTTGCTGTCCTAATGTTTATACACCTATTAACCATGTTTGTGTTTACTTTTACATTTGCTGGGACCCTTACCTGCACATAACTACCGCAGTTGATACAAATACTGATGCACGTGATGAACTGGCCACAGAGTGTCTTCCACACACTTCAACAAATACCTAGGCATGATATTATTATTGTGCATATACAGACTATGAACACTTTAAATTGCTGTGTTTGTACCATGCCATACGTACATCATATGGAGGACTTCCGATGCATATTTGTCCCCTTGGGGATAGATTGAGACTTGTGAATATTTACACTCTGATACAGGTTCTGTATGAGATCACAGGACAACGTGGCACTGTACTTACCTGTCACACAAAAAGAGGTGCTTATGTTATCATAAACATGATACAGTTTTCAGTTTGTGGGGAGTATTTGCCTTCTAACACTCTAACTGTGTCTTCACAGATGTCATATAACAGCCAAAGATCACAGTACTACTTGTAGCACCATTCATTATCTGTATTGAAGCATCATGAGAACAATGTGTGGAAGGATGTGCAGAAACATCCTGAATTGTATAAAACAGTCCTCTGTTGGGAACAGGAAAATGTTACATGCAGGGTAACCCGCATCAGTAGTAAAGTAGAATATTGTTATATGTTGTTTTGTGTGGGGAAAAAGCATATCAATATGATTTACCTGGGAATTGGTCAAACGGCAGTTGTTATTTGGGTTATCTGGCTCCAGTCACATGACATACTGCACAATGGTGCCTCTGGAGTGCGAAAGCGTACTATAACACATATAGCTCGAAGAACTGGGAACACAGTCGAGGAAACCCTGAGTAATCCAGTGGGTGAGAATGGAAGCTGTTCACAACATTCCAGTCTTCTGCAAGAGATAAAGGAATACCGATTCATATGGACTTGTGTGACAAGCGTCATAACCTGGAAGCTGGAACACTCGCATGGCCTGGTGGAGTAGTATTAGTGAAATCAATCCAGGGAACAGAGGAAGTTATTAAAACCTGTCGGAGGGATGATGAATGTGACTTTCCACTCTTGAACTTGAGACTGATGAACTGGATGCAATGAGAACTGTTGTGTCACAAAATGTAATAACGCCTTGCGACTGCACCGTAGAACAAGCGCCCGAGGGAGGTGAGTGCGTCTTGGCGCTTATTAAAGAAGATCGCTGTGTCAACTACCACATAGAAAGACCAGAATCCAGCGCCCACCTAGAGGTAATACAGCAGGTGTCATCCATGGGCGGGACCAGGCCCAAACCCACTGCCCGAACCATTTCCTACCAAACCATTTGGTGGATAGGAGGTCGGTCATACTGAATATCATGATTGCCATTTGTGTTATTTCTGCTCATATTGGGAGCATGTGTCTGTGCCTGGGATGCGCTTTGCATGTATGTATTAGTCAGGGACTCTGGCGACATATCTGTACCGAGACTATGTATCAAGACCTGTAGTAGTATTTGTCCAATAGAAAATGCAATCCTTCCTGGGAAATGTACAACAAAATTACTTACACCCTAGTTAAATGTTCCACAGAGGAAGAGGCTAGGGAATGAAATAATGTTGTATATGTTTCTGGATAGAATAAACAATCAAAGGAGGAGAATGTTAGCAAAATACATATTTAAACATATATATGGCGTTACCTTTAGAAGCAAATAGTGTATAATGCATATTATTCTATAAACAATATGGCAGTAGAGCTTATCATGCATGCTGGTACTGTAGTGTAGCTGCAGTGTGATTGAACCCTGACCTAGCGGTAACCAGTGCAGCAGGTGTATGTCATTCAGCATTAGTCATCTGCCGGTTAGAGAAATTAATACGTAATATTAACACAGGTATATCGCCATCCTTCCACTAGGAGGATAGGCTTGTGAGCTGTAACACAGAGTACAGCTGCTCCTTAGAAGACAAAGGAACCTATTAGGAAATGGGTGAGGACGGATCTGAACAGTGTTGGAACCGTGACAGGCAGAATTTACCGAAGTGCAGTCCTAATTGAATATGCGGCTCGCCGGTTGTGCTATCCTCATGGAAAACATTTAATAAGCATTACCTGAGCACTGTTGTAGGAATACAGCGTTGTGGACTCTAGCTAGTATAAAATGCCTTGTGACTGACCACATCATTAATGTTTGCAAAGATGATAATATACACAATGCTCATACAGATGTAACATGTATAGAGTACAACAAATGTCTACACATGGCACTGCATAGTTCTTTGCCTCCTGCTGCACAGTAGTAAAACGGTATTAACCTCGGCTTCCTGTGTTATTGACTGTCATTTTGAAAATATGAATGAGTATTTACAGTTTGATTTAAACAACAATTGACAGATGTATGCGTTCTAGCATGGGAATAGGTCAAGCCAACCATCACAATGTCCATGTGTACCACATACAAACAGCCTGTAACACGCAGTAGTAGTGCATGAAGAGCATACGACTGTGGGAATGGTGTTACAGGACATAAGGCAGTGTAAGTGCAGATGCATGACACAAACCCAGGATGGGTGTCCTGCAAAGAGGAACATGTGCCAACCACAACTCCACAGATGTACGGCAATAAAACACATGGCAACCACACAGAAGTACTACTGTCCAACACCGACTGCCATGAACTGGTCAAACACCAACATGAAGCATGCACAAACAGGGACTTGTGTAATGTTTGCCTTAACTGCAAGAAAGAATAGAATGGACATATGCATGTAATGTTGTGAAGGATGTGTGGTAGTCCTCAGTATTATCACAGTGTTAGGGACACAGATACACTGTATCATCAACTGTAGTATTATGTGCACTGTACACACAGCATACCATGCTAATACAGAGGACAATCATGTGCCACAGAAATATACACTGGAGAAAATTATAGGGGATATAGACAATTGTAAATGTAGGCAAACTATGAATATAGGTTCATATGACCATAGGTACAGGGGTAGGCCCATGCGTCCCAGGTTCAGCCATAACACTACACCATAGTTAGGATGACACACTTAACCTTCTGTGCTTCAGATAAAATACTCATGATTTTGTATACCTCCAGTCAAGCAGTGATAATGAGTGTAATCCCTGGCATATACCTGCAATTCCCCATCAATGGACCCAACATACCCTTGAACAAGGCTAGGAAGGATCTCATATACATGTACTGTGATGTAGATCCACAGCATTATGAGTGTCTGGGTGGTATATGTGTCACTCAAACATCCCATTAATGGCCGTGACAAGGTAAATGTCACCTGCCCTAGTGGTTCTGGGGGATGCAGATACAGTAGGTGAAGCATACACATGACATATGGGTTGACATGGCCACGTATGTCAGGCACAGGTCAGCTTACTAAGCAGCAGGTATGTGGCGTAATGTGGCAGGGAACCCTACAAGTGGGCCAGCATAACACAAAATGATGTCATCCTGCATCTGTACAACAATTAACCTATGAGGGCTTCCCAGCTGCTGTAGGTGTATGGTCAGATACAGTCTGAATGGGGCAATGTAGTAAATCATAGGTGTAACTGCAGTAATAGGTACAAGGAGACAATGACCTAGCCTGATGTAGATGTGAATCCCTGCACAAACAGGTGGGCAATGTAGAAGTCCACACAACCCGCGATAGCTTAGCGTGTGTGTTGAATGAATGGTGACCAACCGACTCTGTCCCTGATCCTAGTAATCACCCCTGTGCTGAGTGGACAGCCACCTATATGCTGGACAGGGTGACCTAGTAGTTCTCCACAGGTATGATGTTGCATTACTTAGCATTCAGCTGTGGGACATGTCCCCTGACAGCAGATATGCATATCTGAGCCTCGAAGGATATCTGTCAGGTGTCAGATACACTATAGCACCTGTGTTGCAGTCATCTACAAACAATGTTGCCCACAAAACCCCTGTGTGTGCCTGTACCGTGGAAATGTAGATGTATGACAGGAGTATGGACCCGGAGGGCCCACATGGGACACCACTAGAGCAGGCAGTAGGTCTGTCCGCGCTGCCAGCAACTATGACTGTGTGGGTTGTGTAGCATAGACGGTTTCCAACACATTCTGTGATATGCGTGTCACATCAGCCAATGGGTTTATCCATGATACTTGAGGGGTAATGTGATGAAGGCCTTTGCCAGGTCGGGGTAGGCTGTATGGACTGCAACACCCCATCAATGGCCTCGGTGACTGTTCGAAGATTTCTGCCATGCCTTTAAAGGCATAGGGCTTAGCCCCTGAACTTCAAGACAAACCGTGTTGGATGCAGAAAGTATGTATGCCATCCCTATGCAGTCATATCTGAGCGCAATCAGTACGATCCCTCCCCATATCCTTTGCAGATAGGTCACCTCATGGTAATGGGACAGTAATAACCAGGCTTTTCAGTGGAGGCATTGGCCCATGGCTGACCGTGGGACTACAGTTGCCATCGACACAACCTAGATACCTTACTACGAAGGTGAGGCTACAAAGAAATAGCTGTCCTAACTGTGGGTCCTAATACCTCAATGAGATGAGTGGAGTACACAGTGGGGTCACCAGCTGGTCTCATGGATGCTATGTCCACTACCCTGGAAGAGCATGTCCCACCTGTGTGTCACAGAACATTTGTTGACCACAAACGCTGGTACAGACATCTCCTCTCATGTGTGGGGAGGGTGTGGAGATGTCCATACTGGACTTGTCAGCCTGTTTGTTGGCAATGTGTGTATGTTGAGTAAACTCCACCTCTTTGTAGAACCCAGTCAGAGCATATGTGGGAGTGACCTCCCAGGTGTTGAGCATAGCATCTGATGGTTGTCAGCCAGGTCCATGTAGGTATAACTCTATTGGAATGTGCCCTGGACCATGACTTACGACAGTGTGTACCTCTACACATATGATGACCAAGGTGTCATACCTCACAAAGGTGTCAGCTCCACGTTGTAGTAGCCACCTCCTGCATACTGTTGTACATCCTGTGTATGGCTGGGGTACACCACACTGGATGCTTGGCATTGGTACAATGAACCACAGTTGGTTAAGTGAATGCCAGGTCGTCCACTGTAGGTACTGGTAGTTGGCAAATGTGATTGATGCAGTGGCTGCAGTACTGTGGACCACTGGCTCAGGGGCCTTAAAGGAGACCACAGTAGTGTGCAGAATTGTGTAGTCTGCCTCTGAGCAAGCAATGTGTATAGTAACTGGCAACACTGCTTAGCGGGATGCCAATAGCGAAGCCAATGTCCAAAATAACATAGTTTAACTTCTGCATGATAATATGTCTTATCATACATGTATTGACTGCGTGTGTGCTAATTACAATTGCAAATGGCGGTAAGACTGGCCTAAAGCTCCGTGATGTACACAGTCTGGAGGTGTTGTTCGATAATAAAGTGGCAATACCACCCAATGCGTGACCGCTGGGTATGAAAGTGGTTGCTAACCTGCAACATTGGATGTACACCATTGGGTTCTGGTGGGAAGACACGGTTCCTGTAGCACTACACAGTATGGGTGAACAACAAGCAGACATCAGCGATTGCTCAACACACAGCATCAGTGAAACCCACTGCTCACAAGGACACAGTCCGACAAGCTCTACACTTTACATATGCACAGTGGTGTCCATTGTAGGACCCAAAATTTGTCTAAAGACAGGAATGCCGCCTTCTTTCATCACCTAACTGAACTCATTGTAGTCACAGGTACACATATGCACCATAGCGTGTTTAATGTTGCTGATAGCCGTCCATGTAATGCAGCACAGATGCACAGAAATACCCAAGTACGGGTCCATAGAACTGCGTCCACATCACAGTCCGCACACATAGACGGATGTGTAATGGGTACTGTAAATTGTTGCAGTCAAGGGATTCTGGGTATGTAGACTCGGGCTCGGTGTTGTTTACTTGAGACAATCCTTTGTCCGCCCGTGGGAGGGATGTGTGCGTAGCACCTGCCTTACATTCGCTAATAATGCAAACCATCCACGGAGAATGCTAAATGCAGGTGTGGAATGTGTACAGCCCTATACTAGTGTCAGTAGGCAATTCTCATGGATGGACACCGTATGGCCAAGATGGCACCCACAACTGCAAACCGGGTAAATTACATAGCAGCGGTAAAGGCATAACACAGGAAATACACATAGGGACTACAGTTGACATCCCCCATACAATCCCGGACCGTCGTGCCAACTCCGGCGTACACAGCACTCAATCTGCCAGCAACAGAATGAGGAGCACCGCTACCGTACAGCGGAACAGATGTCGACCTGTGGAACACATACTAATGGCACACACACAACGTCAAGTAGGATATGTAAATATGGCATTCCACCTATGAAGACAACATGGTTAAATGAAAACATAGGTAATCAACATGTTCGGTGGTGTTATATTGGAAATCTTGATGGATATGTCCCATTGGGATGTCTGAGGTTTATATGAAGCAGTTGCTAACCAGTATCTTTGGATGTATGTCATTTGTTCACAGTACTAAATCACCTGGTTATGTAGCACCATGTAGACTGGGTAGTGAAACAGACATCAGCGATTGGGAACATACACCAGCAGTGAAAAGCACTGGGCAGGTGGACACGATCCAGCAACATCTAACTTGACATATGCACATCGGTGTCCATTGTAGGACCCAAAAATTCTATTCATGGAATGCCTGCTAGCTTCCTGCATTACTCACGTGATCTCATTGTCGTCACCACATCACGGGTACACATATGCACCGGGCGTGTTCAATGTTGATGATAGCTGTCCATGAAATGCAGCACACATGCACAGAAATACCCAGGGTGCCGTGTCCATAGAACTGCATCCACATCACAGTCCCGCACACATGAAGGATGTGTAATGGGTACTGTCGACTGTTGCAGTCAAGGGAGTCTGGGTATGTAGAATCTGGCCTCGGTGTAGTTTTGCAGGCAATCCTTTGTCCCGCCCCGTGGGAGGGATGTGTGCGTAGCACCTGCCGTACTCTCCGCTAATAATGCAAACCATCTACCGGAGATTGCAAATTGCAGGTGTGAAATGTGTGCAGCCGTACACCAGTGTCCAGTAGGCAATTCACATGGATGGACAAGCGTATGACTAAGATGGCACCCATAACTGCAAACCCGGTGGAATTACACTGCTGTAGTAAGGCATTACACAAGTAATACACATAGGGACTACACTTGACATTCCCCATACAACAAACACAGACAACCAGCCGATGAAGTCCAAAGCAAAGGCGAGTACTGTAGACACCGTCAGTGACCACTCAGAGCACACCAGTAATTAAATGCAGTCACCATAGTTTACTGAAGCTCTTTTAGATCTGCTTCATAAGCAGACTTATTCAGAATACATACAATGCAGTCCAACCTACTACATGTAAAACCCTTAATTGGTCAGTAAATTAGATGTGCTAGGTATTACTTACATGCCTCAAAGGCAAACAAGCAAACAAACATTACTTGGGTTACAGATTCCACACAGTGAGGACATCAGACATTGCTTGAAGGTACATTCTTCATAGAGAAATAGAAATATATGTATATATATGAAGATGAACCAACATAATGTTTTCCAAATGTCTGACTGTGTAAGCTACATATATATGTTCTGGACTGTGCCAATATATTAGAAGAACTGCAGACACCTAGTAATATAAATGAACCATAATATACACAGATAAACCGTATGATTATGACTAATGTAAAATAGACCAACGAAATGTAAAGATTCACAATGTGGTAATGTAAATATACATTTAGAAGGTTACTTAAATAAATCAATTCAGACATCCATGTCATAATACTAACAGAAGGCCAGCGGGTGCCTGCCCTCACATGTACTGGGATGTTGTTCCACAGCATAGTGAGTGTCTGGGTGATGAATCTGTCCCACCAACACGTTCTATTAATGACAGTGTCAAGGTGTCGTCACCTGCCCTTGTGGTTCTGAGGATCTATCCTCTCTAGGTGAAGCATACTCATCAGATCTGGGTTCGACATGGCCTTGTATGCCAGGCACAGGTCACCTCTGTGCAAGTGGTATGCAACTGTATACATCTGTAATTCTTTCAGTTGGTCAGTATAACACATATTCCTGAGACCCTGCATCTGTTTGTCGATGAACTGTTGGTGCCTTTCCAGCTGCTGCAGGTGTCGGGTCAGATACATTCTGAGCGGGCATTGTACCCAATCATAGGTCTAATGAGTGATGAGTACAGGGACAATGACCTCCCTGATCTAGATGTGAATCCCTTCATGATGATGTGGGCAATGTGGAAGGTCTACCTAACTACGTTAACAGCGTGTGTGTCTAACGAGCGGTTAACAACAACCGGGTCCCCAGATCCTGGTAACTCCCTCTGTGCTCAGTGGATTGCCACCTATATGATAGCTAGGGGTAACCTTGTTCTTCCCGAAGGGTATGACTATGCATTTCCTGGCATGTAGCTGTAGGCCATGTCTCGGCCACCACTCCTCCACATCTGTGAGGCACTCCTGAAGGATATCTGTGCAGATGTGTGTGTGACTATGGCACCCAGTTTGCAGTCATCTGCAAACATTGTCACCCATAACCCCCCTGTGTTTGCTTGTACTTTGGAAACGTAGATGCTGAAAATAGTGGACCCAGGACTGGGCCCCATGGGATGCCGCTTGTGACTGGCTGTGAGTATGACATGGCGCCAGCAACTATGACCATGTGTGTTCTGTGACTTAGCCAGTTTGCAACCCATATGGCGATGTATGGATACGTTCAAGATGGCGGGTTTATCACTGATACCGAGTGGTATTGTGTCGAAGGCCTTTGCCAGGTTGAGGTAGGCTGTATGGACTGCTTTACCCTCATCAATGGCCTTGGTGACTGATCCTACAAGGTCAAACACGTGTAAAAGGCATGA
This sequence comes from Protopterus annectens, assembly GCF_019279795.1. Lineage (NCBI taxonomy): Eukaryota > Metazoa > Chordata > Ceratodontiformes > Protopteridae > Protopterus > Protopterus annectens. The sequence continues at coordinate 961,421,509 of NC_056728.1, forward strand.
TCTGACTTTGACCAAGCTAAACTGGGGTGTATCCAAAGTATGCGGGTCCCCTATGTCTTTATCTATGAGTTCCATTATGATCCCTCTCCATGGCTTTGCAGATAAGGCTTGTCAAGCTAATGGGATGGTAATAACCAGGGTCAGTGGAGGCACCATCTATGTGAAGTGTGACTACAGTCGCCTTGTGCTACTACTCGGGTACATATCCTGAGGTGAGGCTAAGATTAAACAGCTGTCCTAAGTGTGGGTTTAATTCCCCATAGAGTTCATGGAGTACACAGCTGGGACACCATCTTGTCCCATGGATGCTGTGTTGACTGCCGTGGAGACAGCATTTCCCACCTGTGTGTTACAGATGTTCCAGGATCGACAAGTCTCAGGTATAGATAACTCTCCATGTGTGGGAGGGAAATGTTAGCACTGAACATGTCAGCCAGTATGCTGGCAATGTGTGTAGGTTCAGTCATCTTCACATCATTGCGAACCCGGTTTGAGCATATCTGGGAGTGTCCTCCCAGGTGTCCAACATAGCTAAAGACGGACTTATGAATGTCTGTTGAGTCCTTGTTAATTTCTCTGTTGAATTTCCCCTGGATGATTTCATGACAGCTTGTAGTTCTTCACATATAATGAGCAAGGGTGTGTCATCTTACAAGTATTCTGCTTTAACCTGTACTATCTACCTCCTGTCGTTGTAGAGCTAGTTCATGGCTGGGGTCCACCAGACTGCATGCTTGTCTGTGGTACAAAGAGTCTCAGTTTTGTATGGGATTGCCTGATCCATGCAGTCCTGTAGGTGCTGGTGGAAGGCATATGTACGTGATTCAGTGGTTTGAGTGATGTTCACCACTGGCTCAGGGGCCTTAAAGGAGACCACAGTAGTGTTCAGAAGTGTGAAATAGGCTTTTGAGAAAGGCATATGTATGGTAACCGGCACCACTGTACACATGGAACATCATGGCAATACACCACGGCTGGATGTGGGTAATGCTGGACATACCCACGGCAGACGTGGCGTTCCAGTCCGATGCCGAGGGACCACACACATAGCGGCCTCAGGCATAGGCCAAGTAGGCAGCCGTCTGGGCGTTGCTCTACTGGGGCACCTCTCCAGACATTGTTTGGTGTAGGTAGACCAGGAGGGGGGTAACGGGTGATGTTGCGGTGGCAACCTCTGCCTAGGGCACCACTTAACCTAAGGCCACTCTTCCCGTGGGTAATGCAGCAGTACCCACACCCAGGCGTGGTCATTGCTAGTATGGCATATCATCTATGGCAGAAACCATATATTCCCAGACATAATGGCACAGCATAATGCCTGTCCGCCCAAGCAGACATCGTCACCCGGCGGTGCGGGCGTACTCTTGCGAGATGTCCGTTACCAATGCCGACATTGTCTCGCTTTGTGAAACAAACTCCACATAGCGATTCAATACTAAACAGCGGCGGAGAACCCCATGTCCCCGTGGCTGAGCTGTTCAAGCTGTTCCGCCATGTTAAATGTGTGTAGCACAGCGGAACCGGCCCAAACCAAACAACGGACATGTCTGTGGCTCAGTGAAAGCCGTCACGCAATGGTAAACCCATGTAATATTGCGACACAGGTCATACATACGAGGGTTAGTAATGGAAATAGGTACGTTCGACCAGACCGTGTGCAATTAGTATAACAAGATCTACATCGGGTACACCGGCCAATCGGCGCACGGTTATGAATAATTGGGGGTGACATGGTACCATAGACCGCGGACAAAAGCGTGCCCATGTGACTCATCTAACATTACATTACGGTCAGGGCAGTTCCGTACACTGGGCGGACAAGACCAAACCCAAAGCACCACAGCAACACCCTGACAATCAAAGGCCTGTATGCGTAGGGGATATAAGCACCTGTCATCTGAACATCCCTGCGGTCACGACATATGCATCCTGGGCCATGGCGAGGGAATAAGGAATGTTTAACATGCAGTACGCACCTTTCGCAGCGGGAAAATGGATGCCGGGGGCGTGCGTGACTGCGGGGGGGGGGATATGTAAATGTACTTAAGTACCATGGGTATGCATATTAATGACACCGAGCAGCTAGCGTGTAGTGGTCACAGTAACTGGCAAGCGTGAATGCAGTCACGTTTGAATTACGACTATGGAACATATAGATGTGAGCGATGTGCGTAATCGTCCATGCTGCAAAGACTGTTACATGTATAAAGTTGTAAGTGCGTTCTGCACCGTCCGTCAACGGATCAGACATATATTGCGGAATAGTCACAACTACCACAAAACACGTAACCACACAGACCCAGTAAACATTTATAAACAGAATACGGATATGCATATGCGCCTGCGTAACCCTGATTAGGAATTGCGAGTGTGCGTGTGCGTGTGTGATCCACTGGAAGCAGGGAAGGTTAAGGATGTGTCCTCCACTCATTTACATTCATAATTGTACAATATATGCTTAAATAGTACTTACTGATTCCATGCTTTGGAATCGTAATGCTACAATTATACACATTGATATAAAATATCCTGATCAACACACTACATTCTAAGGTTTACTCACAACAATTATCAACTATTTTCAAGATACTGATTGTATTGACCGATATCGTATTTATATTAACACATTGTTGTCGTATTATTGTTTCCATGAAGTAATGTATGCAACACTGATTTGTATATGTCACGTCATAATCAAGACTTGTAGCACTGTCCACTTAACTATGAGCAGGTTTATTGATTATTTGACTTTAAACTGACTCTGAAGAGTGTATAAGGGACAACTATGTAATGCATTTCGTGCTCCCGATGCCCCATGTTAGTAGGTGACAGTGCTCCGTACGTTTGACTGTGGAGTCTATCGTTTTGTCATTGTCTGTTTTGGCGGTATATGTTCAATAATGGCGTTTATGAAGATGGGCAGGGCATAAGGATTGCTATATTTCAGCTTACTGCACGTGGATATAGATAGGCCAAGTAATACATAATATGGGTAGTCAAGCAGACATCACGATTGGGGCACATACAGCGGCAGTCAATACCACTGGCCAGATGGTGACAGTCCAACACGTTCTACACTTTACATATGCACATGGGTGTCCATTGTAGGACTCCAAAAATATATCGTTTACACCATTACGCCGGGATCGTCCAATCAGAGTACCAGCCGTGACTACGGCACAGCTAGACATATGCACCACCAGCGTGTTTAAGGTTGATGATACCTGTCTATGAAATGCAGGACATATGAACAGAAGTCCCCAGATTGTAGTGTCCATAGAAGTCGTCCACATCCCAGTCCCGCACACATGAAGGATGTGTAATGCGTACCGTGGGGTTTGCAGCCATGGGATCCTGGGTATGCAAAATGGGGCTCGGTGTTGTTTGGCAGATAATCCGTTGTCCGCCCGTGGGAGGCTGTGGGTATAACGTGCCTTACTCCCCACTAAGGATGCAAAGTATCCACTGGGTAATGCTAAAAGCAGGTGTAAAATGTGTTCAGCCCTACATCAGTGTCCAGTAGGCAATTCCCATGGATGGACAAGTGTCGACCAAGATGGCACCTATAACTGGACACCTGGTGGAATTACACAGCTGCGGTAAGGCATAACACAGGAAATACATTAGGGACTACAGTAGACACTCCCCATACAAAGTCAGACCGCCGTGCGAATCCCGGCGTACACAGCAGCCAGGTGCTAGCAAGTATGTGAGGATCACCGCTTCCACTTTCGGAACATCAGGCGACCTGTGGAACACATATTCATGGCACACCAACAACGTCAACTAGGAAGGTCATACTATGGTTAAAATATGGCGTTCCCACATATAAATAACATACTGTCATGAATAAATAGGTTCTACATGTACGGCTGTGTTATAATGACAATACAGTGGCGGATAGTTCACAATGGTACCTCTGAGGATTACTTAAAGCAGTTGCCAACCTGCAGTACTACAGTAACACCATATGGGTAAATTGTGGAAGGACACGGGTTCCGTAGCACTACATAATATGGGTAGGCAGACAGACATCCGGGACTGGGGAACATATGGCGGCAGTCAAACCCACTGGCCGAACGGACACAGTCCAACATGTTCTACACTTTACATATGCACATCGGTGTCCATTGCAGGACCCAAAAATTACTCCTTAAGTAAGTGTGGGCAGCATAGTGTGAACCGGAAGAGGTGACAGCCGTGACTACGGCACAGGTAGATATATGCACCACAAGCGTCCTCAAGGGTGATGACAACCGTCCATGAAATGCAGGACATATGAATAGGACTCCCCAGGCTGCTGCGTCCATACCGTCGTTCACATCCCATTTCCACACACATGAAGGGTGTGCAAGGGGTACTGTCGAGGTTGCAGACATGGGATCGTGGGTATGCAAAATGGGTGTCGGTGTGGATTGGCAGATGATTCGTTGTCCGCCCGTGTGGGGCGTGGCCATAACATATCGTTACTCCGCAATAATAATGCCGATCATCCACGGAAATGGAGAATGCAGCTGTGAAATGTTTACAGCCCGATACTAGTGTCCAGTAGGCAGTTCCCATGGATGGGCGAGCGTCACGGCCAAGATGGCACCCATAGCTGCAAACCTGGGGAATCCACAGCTGTTGCAAGGCATAACCCAGGAAATACAGATAGGGACTACAGTAGACACTCCCCATTCAAAGCCAGAGCGCTGGGCAGATGCGGCGTACACAGCACTCAATCTGCCAGCACATCACTGGGGATCCTGCGCTTCCATACAGTGGAACAGATGGGTCACCTGTGTAAACATACCAATGGCACAATCTCAGCGTCTGCTGGGAATGACATCGATGGTCAAACTATGGCGTTGCCACCAATGAAATACATCCTTCGGTGAATTAATAGGATTGATGTCAATAGACCATGGCAAACACCCAATGAACAGGAAAGACTTGCTGGCACCCTATGGCCACAAACCATGTCACACATAGGTAGATGGAACAGTCATCTTAAACATTTGGCCCACGACCCGTCGCATATGGTATCCAAAGGTACTTCATAGACATGTATCGCTATCACCCGTTGGCCCGTGAGAACTACACATAACATGGAAGTATACAGGCTTTAAATGACGACCCATACACTGCCATTTGTCACTTTCTATGCGAAGAATGGACATGTAGCCACAGCATAGAAAGCACAGGCACTGCTAACGAAACACACACATGTCAACATCACAGACAGCATACTATGAACACCGTATTACATGATATTGTACTATGAAACACAAACAAACCAACAACCTGCTGCAAGAATAGTCCCGTGGTTCGACACAACACAAGTCTTAGTAACATTTAAACAGTTTATTAAAACATGCAGCGTTTGCGTTGTTTCCTAGCGTCTGCAGAAAACAGCAAAGTCTAAGAATGTTCACAATCAACAATGTGAGTCTTAACAAGCTTTTAAATATCACACTGTTGATTGTGCACAGTTTAAGAACTTGCTCTTTCAGATGAAGTTGCGAAAGCAATGGAAACACACACTCACGGAAGGGGCGGAGATGAACCTCGCCTATCTACATGAACTCACTACAGTATGAAGCATTTACAGAGCGCTACGAGTTTACTGAAGTGGCTGTCAGAGGCATACTTGTAGGCTGGTGGCGTCACCCATAAAACAATAGTTGGCAATAGCCAAGGTATGTGTTGCGGGCGTCTTAAAGCATGTTCATTCGCAGAGGCAGCTGGGAACACACACACACACACACACACACACGGAAGGGGCGGAGGCGAACCTACGCCTATCTACATGACCTTACTACAGTATGAAGCATTTACAGAGCAGCTACGAGTTTACTGAAGCGCTGTCAGAGGCATACTTGTAGGCTGGTGGCGTCACCCGCAAAACAATAGTTGGCAATAGCCAGGTATGTGTTGCGGGCGTCTTAAAGCATGTTCAGTCGCAGAGGCAGCTGGGAACACACACACACACACACACACACACGGAAGGGGCGGAGGCGAACCTCGCCTATCTACATGACCTTACTACAGTATGAAGCATTTACAGAGCAGCTACCGAGTTTACTGAAGTGGCGCTGTCAGAGGCATACTTGTAGGCTGGTGGCGTCACCCGCAAGACAATAGTTGGCAATAGCCAAGATTTGTGTTGCGGGCGCCTAAAAGCATGTTCATTCGCAGAGGCAGGTGGAAACACACACACACACACACACACACACACACACACACACACACGGAAGGGGCGGAGGCGAACCTCGCCTATCTACATGAACACACTACAGTATGCAAGCATTTACAGAGCAGCTACGAGTTTACTGAGCAGAGCTGTCAGGAGGCATACTCGTGGGTGGTATCATTTGCAGAGGCAATGCCCGATCGTGAGTTAGGTCAGAGTGCGATCACGCGGCCCGTTACCATCCCAAGGTGGCGTGCAGTAACACGTTAGTGCTGCAGTCGGGAATACCAAGTAACTACTGATCAGTACATCACTGCCTACTGGGCATGCTCAGACACTTAGACTCGGCACAGAGCAGACATGCATACACATGGCGGCGCCGGCATGGAATGGCGTAATGTGGACCGTCGTGTGTCCAGCCACACAACAGAAACCTGGCCATGCCACAGGCGTGGCGTTGCGAAGGGATACAGGCATGCACCGGGTATACCTGCAGTCGACGCGGTTTGCACTGTGCTGTGTGTCTATCTACACAGCTGCCTACTGGGCATGCTCAGACACAAGTCGGCACAGAGCAGACATGCATACACATGGTGCGGCGGCATGGGTGGCGGAATGTGGACCGTCGTGTGTGTCCAGCCACACAACAACAACCGGCCTTCCCACAGACATGGCCGTTGCATCGCCGATTATCTAGGTGCAATTAACCATGTGTGGGACTGGCCTACAGTTTGTTGCATGCTACAGACAACCCTCCCAAACACAGGCTACCTGCACAGATGTCCTGAGGACACTGGTGAGTGGGCATGCTCTCACAACAGCACCGTATTGGGTGACATGAACCACCCATACATAGACTGGGAACATCAGCCATGGCACAACACACTCGCCACGGTCACAGGTGTTCTCACACCTGGCCACTGTTAAACAGCCATGCACCATACATACTAGGGGGGATGTCTGACAGTTCTGCCCATCACACATGGTGAGGATATGCCCCACACAGGATGTACAGCCCTCAATGGTGATGCCAGACCGTATAGTGGATCCACTGGTCATCCACATCCTGTAACCAACACCGGCATGGGGGACCTAAGTGATGACCTCTCCACAACAAACCACACACATACGACCGGTGTGGTACCCTACAAGTCCTCCATGCCAGTGTTGACCCAGGCCAGACCGGCAACCGCCCTTGAATGCATTCTCAGAGCACCCACATGCATGTCTGCAACAGGCAAACATGATAACATCGGGACCTTGTCCACCACAGGTAGGCACATGGTGTGGTGGACCCCAGCCACTGACTAGCTGTACATCAACAGTTGGAGCTAATACATGACAGAGCAATGTCAATACCAGGAAAACCATCCCCCATTCATACCGGCGTCACCATACACACATACAATCATCCACGGCCGCTTTTGGGGGTGGTACTGCAGAGGGCACATGAGACAACCATAGGGCCTTCCTTAACTGTGGTAAGGACATGGTTGGGGGCACACTGACTTGGCTGGAAATGGTCCAGAATGGTACAACGGTCACTGCACCCACAGACATTGTCTGCAAACCAGCGGACATCTTCCATGCATACACCCACCCCCAAGAGGGACATATCCATCCACCAGAGTGTAGCCTCCCAAACATCTCATATGGCCTGGAATGATCCCATATCTGTATGGCGGTTGACACAGCACCACTGGGCACCGATGGTGTCCCTGGCTGTGTGCTACCCATCCTCATTGAGGGCCTCGGCCCACACATGCGACCACTGTGTCATGTTAGCTTTACTATGGGCTATGTCCCAATGGGCGTCATATGGCATCTGTGGTCCCACTATGCCAGGGTAGTGCTCTTATGGACTGTAGACAGCCACACCCTATCCGCTTGACAAGCCTTGTCTGCAAAGCTGTGGGGAGGTCCATACAGGTGCCCATGGATACAGACAGCGGTGTACAGCCAATATACCCACAACAACATAGTCAAGGGCGGATCCTGCCTCCCGAACCTGCTCGTCCTGTCTGGAGTGGTCACCACGGCCATTGATGGGGATACGTGGGTTTGCACACAGTACCATGACCTGGTGGGGGCGTTCAGAGCACACTACACATGGGACTCATGGAAGGCTCGCCAGCATACATGTGTGGACATATGTCACCCGATGCTTCTCAGAAAGTTGGAGGTCACACCACACATGGTTGGTGTTCCTGGTGCCTTGTCACACTCATATCTGGTCTCCAGTGGAGGCCCACAGGACTCAGTCCTGGGCCCCCTGCCATATGGCATTCGACCTTCCACTGTGCATGCAATCATAGGGGGATTGTGGCAGACAAGGTATGCAGATGACAACGCACCGGCCACCATACCCAACACCCCATGTGACACGGACATCCACCTAGGGCGTCATAGACATGGATAAGTGGTGCCAGAGCCATGGCCTGCTACTACATGCCAGAGAAGGTGCAGACCTACCCAGTGTGAAGGACATGTTCGGCCCAATGTCACATGTAGGTGGTAAGCCATTCCAGATGGTGGACATGTTCATGGAAATGGCTTCGACACCTGTCGTTAACATCTGTCAACACACACAATGGCAATGTGGGTGTGAAGACATTCCACTGTGGCCTCCTGGTCTGGAAGGAATCACATCGACATCAGGGTATTCATTGTACCCCTGTACACATCACACACCAGAGCAATGACTGCGTACATTGGCACATCTGGCCTGTAGCTAACCTGGCGCCTGCAGCACTCGGGAGGCCTGCAGCGTTACACAAGGCGGGGATAGCGGTGCTAGGACATGTGTCACAAGCTGCACGACCAAAGGGACTCGGCTGTAAACCTTCACATACGTCTGCTCTGTGGTGATCTGTGCCTGGCATACACGGCCATGTCTGACCTGGGTGACATGGGCATATTCCACTTCTAGGCTCCAGGCAAACCACGGGCACAAGGCGACTGTCACACACATCACCACAAAGTTGAGTGTGGCGTGCTGGGGAACAGGGTCAATGGCCGGAGACCCCTACAACACGTGAAGTGCCAGCCCATGTGAAGGAAAGGCACTGATTGCCTTAGTCCAGGAGTAATAATGAGGTGTGGATGTGTGGATATGGTTATGCCAGGCATCATCTGTGTGTCAGTGCTGGGCGAGGACTGAGACTGATGGATGTGGCATCCCCATCCTGAGGGTGTTAGCAGCCACACGGTCATGCTAGGTCCACACATGTCGTAGGGCACATACCCTGTTATGTACATGTGGCCTATGTTCTATGTAGGGGTCCATATAGTTGCGGGTACGTGTGCTATGCTGATGTTGCCAGGCATGCCTGTGGGTACCCCACTACTGGCGTGGGAACTAATTACAGTGCTCCCAGTAGGCACATGCAAGTACTCCATCATTGTCATTCGGGTTAACGGAACCAACATGGTGCTACACATGTAACCACCACACATACTGTGTACACAGATCAATGAATGCTGCACCTGTCCTGCATGGTATGTCTGCTGCATGATGTCAGTGCACAACCCACATCACATACACACCTGTCACCAGCCATACACACACACCACAACATACACATCACGTACTATGCGGACACAGGTATCACATACACCTCTCACTATCTTGTCCACCCTGTGCATCAGAATATGTTTGCATAACCATGCACTGATGGTGTAGCTCACAGTTATGTGGCAGAGACTTCATCATATGCACAGGGTGATATGTGTGCCACAGGCATAGGCTGTACCAATGGATGACATCATGTGTGTGTGTAAGGGCCTGTGCATTGACTGGGCATGACTGTGTACATTGCATGTGGGTGTGGTGGAGCCCTACAGTCGTGTTTGCTGTGTGTGGGTTTGTGTGTACACAGTTCAGTAATCTGTGATGCCTACGGGGTATGCTTGGCAGCCCCAGACTGTACAGTGCAGGTGTTCTGGCTCACTGTGTCCGCCTGCAGCGGCGTGACCGGGCCTGCCTGGGGTGCACCGGGCACGACGGTAGGTACAGACAGTCACTCTCCGATGTCACATGTCCGCTGGAAGCGTGCCGCGGGGCCGTCCAGGGCCGTCCGTGGCCTGCTCTGTCCTGGTGTGGTCGGTGTAGCAGCTGCACTGCTGCTGCTACCAGCACTGGGTGGGCGGGCATGGGAGGTGGCGCTGCACTGACCTGCACCAAGTGGTGTTGCTGGCCCTCATGCGTGCCTATGCCTCACCCTACCTGGTGTTCCTGCATGGACAGCCCACGCTCAGGATGGCCATGCCTCGGTCGAGATACCAGCCATCTCACCCAATCTCCTATCAGAACATCGGCAAGATGCTGTTGGGCGTCGCCAATGCCTGGATGTTGTCATTCAAGAGCGGATTGCGGACCTCTGCAGCCTCTGCCCTTCCTGGTTCTGCCCGTTCGGCACGTGCCTGCGCCGCCATTACAGTCTGGAACATGCGTCTGGTTATACCAGCTGCTGCACCTGTATGGCAGGTGTATGTCTAGCGGTGCTCCCCTACGAGCAGCACCTGCCACATGCCTGCGTGGCACTGCACCAGTCATTACACTGGCAACATGTGTACCCACACCTTCTGCAGCCACCACACATTCCTGCTCGATGCCAACAGGCGGCTGACTGACCGTCATCTATAGGCAACGGTGTTGGGGTATGTGTCGGCATCGAACCGTGTTCAGGGATGAAGGGGCGTAAGTGTGATGTTATCCAATGGCACAGTGTGTGCCTGTGACGACCTGCCTGTGCCTCATGCACATGGTCATCACCACTAGTATCTGTGGGGACACTAGCATCAGCTTGACCGCAGGAGGGAACTCACCTACAGCACCTGTCAATACAAAGGCATACCGTCAGTTACAATACACACACACACACACACACACACACACACACACACACACACAGACATCATGCATGTGATATTGCAGGTGGCATGCAGCATTCACACACCACAGACCAGTGAATGTAGACCAGACATTCCTAGTGGCAGTATGCACACTGCCCTGGTGGGAACAGTACAACAGGCAGGTGTCTTTTAGTAGGCATGCAGTACACACATTCATGGTAGTTTGCATGCATCACCGCGATACACCGTGTGTACCCGCGAGTTGACAGTACACATGTCTGCCGACACTATGTCATGTACACCGCAAACATGTGTGGTATCATGTGGACATGTGACATGCACCACATCACAATGGCTGTCATGGTGCAGTGTTATGTGTACAGTCCACAGATACAATGTATGGTTAACAGGGATGTCTGTGCAGGTGCGGTTGGTGTGAGCTGTGTACATAGCTGTACAGTGTGGAGTGCGGGCACTGTGCCACTGCACAGTAGCAGGACACAGTTATGTTTCCTTGTGTCGTGACCTGGGCGCATTACATTGCCATGTCTGTCAGTCAGTTAAGCCGCTCAACACATTATGTGGTGGATATTGGAGAGCACCTGTAGTAGCTGTGGAGAGGCATTCCATGTCAGTGGTGTACTACATGGATGTCCAGGGGGCCACTACGGTGATGAGCCCACTATGTGTGTACAGGGTGCAGCGGTGACTACCCACTGTGGATGTACTGTGTGGAAACATGCCTGTAGGTATCGACCATGGCCTTGTCTGTCTGGGTCATTGACAATTGTGTGTGGTGGACATCGTGCACATGGCCCTGTGGTGGCCCATGTGACATACAACCATAGTAGTGTAGGTGTCACATTCCTCACAGATATGCGGACAGTGTGGATGTGCTGCTATGTTAGTGCATAGGTCATGTCATGGTGTGACAATGTTGCAGCCAGACATCCACGTGCATGGGACATGGCATGTTGATGTCCTGGCTGGCGATGTGCACCGATGCAGGGGCATAGGGGGTCACATTGGTAACACCACAATGCTCTGGCAAGATCACATCTCACTATGTGGTACTGTGTGGATACTGCAGAGGCATGCCAATGCATACTACACATGCAGCCATTGTGGAACACCTGCAACACCATTGTATGCATAGCTGAATGCGTAACACACCAATAGGCGTGTGGTGTCATGCCACTCTCGGCTAGCGGTTTGTATCTACTGTACATGGGTGGTGTGTGTGCCGTGGTGGTGCAACCTGTATATGCAGTGACTGGGGCACACACGGTGTGCATGTCATGCCTGGCCTCATGGGGAATATCAATAAACCATATCATGCCTTTGACTAACCCAACAGACTTACCTGCAACAGACCCTTGTGTTTGCGACACGCCAGATGTACCTGTAGGGATGACACAAGGTATACATTATCCATTACTATCGCCATACAGTCAGCACTATGTGCATGTCACATCATCGTCTGTGAGGTTAGCATGCTATGCACATGTCTGCTAACACAACATAGCATACTGTAGTATGCATCTTGTGTCAACCATATACCTGGCATGTATGGCTATATTATGTGTTGTATTGCTATGACACTACACCCCACGTAAACTTATCATACAAACATGCAACCACTGACTTACCATGCAGCTCCAAGCTCATAGTTAAGAGAACACCCACCTCCACGATGGACGCATGGGTTTCTGCGTGTTGTTCCGTGGAGTGTCCCCAGACTGGCCAGGAGCTCCTCCGTGGCTGTGAGTGGGGGCTGGGTTAGTGGCCCACCACCTGTCCATCACGTTGTTGTCTGGCGATTGCAGCGGCCACGCTGTCTTGCATGCGGATCAGGTCTGTGCAGTGCCCTGCGGATCTGCTGATAAGTGCGGTTGTATCCGCTGGGCTATTCACCCTCCTGCACATCTCCTCCCACATCTCCTGTCGTTTTCTGTGCACTGCTGTGGCACATGACTAAATAACATGTTATGATTACTATGGAGGGTATGGTAGATCACCTCCTCCTCCTGTCTCTGACTGAATGGTGGCAGCTTGGAGATCGTGGCATTATCTGTGAGACATAATGATGGTGGCAGGTCACATTTACACTGCTGTGCTGGCATACTGTTGGAGATACATTGCTATGACGTGCGATACGACATCTGCTTTTAGTAATCTGTGAAAGGGCATCGTGGCAGTGACACAGCCGATGTGTTGGCTTCACACCATTGAGCAGTGTGTCACATCATATCTGTTTGCACCACCCCATCACACTGTACACGCACCATGTAGATGTTAGCCAGCACTGTGGACATGTGTACCTGGCTGCACCTGTGTCCATATATCACTGGCATAGGTCCCCATGTGGCGTCGGTGCTGCTGTTCACCTGGGCGCTGTGGCCTGTATATGTCAGTACACATCACGTCTGTAGCCATTGTGAATGTCAGCAGCTGGCACTGTACACATACCGCATGGACACCTGCACATGCATGTGTAATCGTGCCATGTACATCCACAGCACCCCAGCTTTATGCGGGTGTTGGACAACTTGCCACAGCTCACCTGTATATTTGCACATATGTGATAGACTGTGGGGCAATGTGTAACCATGACACATTAGCAAGGACGAGGCCATGCGCCGCACATGTACACACATTGTGCAGAGCATCACACAGCACCTGTGACATGACCACAGGTGCATCACACCGCCACATTACTGCTGTGTATGGTTTGATAGTGCGAGTACCGCGTTTGTCCATTTGCACCATAGCAGGACTGTGATAGCTCATGCAGCCTTGCTGTGAGTCAGGTCTGTTTATGTGATATGGCAGGGTATGCCACATGCACATGGCACTGGGTTGTGATCCACCTGGGAGTTGACGGTATTGGCAGGGTGGCTGTCCATTCCATATGTCATTGCTATGTGAATATGGACATTCAACATGTTTATCACCATGGTGTGGACACTGGCCTCTGGCGAGGTATGCTATGCTGCTTGCACGAGGGTGTGTCTGGTGCATGCAGGTATCACACATCCCATGCATACACTGTTGCCCTGGCAGGTGCTATGTGCTGGGATATTGATCGACACAGTGCTGTATGTGGACGCACACCACTATCCAGCATGCACATGGATGGGAGAAGTTGCCTGCACTGATGTGGGTACACCCATATGTGTACATCCAGTGCCTGCTGCCGCCCATGTCTGCTGCTGCACTACACCGCCATCCCTCCCTCTGTGAATGTAATTGTTGCGGGCTGCAGCACTAGGTATCCCATGTATGGGGACAGGGATGTTCACATAACGAAGGGGTCACCTGATGGTATCGTCGATCAGACCATATGCGTGTATGCAGCACTTTTATCACACATACCACCCATTCATATTATTTGTTCACAAGCGGTGACACAGCTATATTGCTATGGCGGAGACATTCCCACAGCCATATACATACACAGGGCATGCATGCGCGTCCATCTGTGGCATTGGCCTGTGGACTATTGTGGTGTGGTTGACTGCACCCTGCGTGTTTGACTGCAGCTGGCACGAACCTACTGTGCACATGTCTATGGTAGGGCCTGTTCTACAGTAGGCATCTGTGATGTGCTGTGCACATGTCATATCTTGCACATTTTGGTTGGTGTCCATTGGTCACACGGGCCAGTGGTGGGACACACGGGGATGTTGCTGAACATATATGCATGCAACCCTGTACAGCTGTAACACTAGCCTCTCAGATCGCTCATGTGTGGTGGAGCGTGAACACCGTGCACACACATGTGGTTGTGGAGAAACTGCCGGCCATTGCCATCTCCTCCTGTGGAGTTACTATCATCCCACACACTCCCTTGTATAGCCTATGTTCAGGCTATGGACCTATATTGGGGCTTTGTGGCTGCATGCTGTCAGGCGATACTATATATGTCCTTTGCACCCATCACAGACAATGTCCCGCACAGGTACACGGCAGCCGTACACACTCACAGCTTGTTGTCAGTACATCACGTATTGGTACACACTTACAACATCTCCACTGTGGGACACTTGTGGTCAATTTCTATGCGGGCATGTCCAGTAGTCACATACCACAGCTAACCCCTACATGAAAGCGGCTATGCGCGGACAATATTATTACAGCTACTGTCACATGTTACATACGAGCAATGCCCCCCTACACCACCATCACATGGTACTACCTGTAGAGTATGTGTGTCTGCATCCCACATGCTATGGCCATAGATGACAATTGTACGGCATCCAAAATATGTGCAACATACCTCATTAGGGGGTTATCATGTGCACATGTTCCGCGATGTCAATGCATTGTTTGTGTGTCTGTTGGCGGTCATTGTTGTTGCATATGATTTACATGGCTGACATAGCGTACTGTGTCTGATTCCAGGTACTTCATTGGGCTACCAGCATTGTTACATTTCTACAGCACATTCCAACGCCATCATAGTAGCCAGCTTAGATGACAGTGGGAGGTGTTCACGCCATGTGCACATATGTCCTTCACATCACCGAGGTGACTGGCACACATTGTGAGCACTGGGTTCTGACTGGTGTGGCCGTGTGTTCCGGTGTTGACATCCATGCCTGCACCAGATGGTGTCTTCTGGATAATGTGTGACACATTCACAACACACACCTACATTCACATAGCAGCACACGCTAAGTCCACTGACGATGGACATTTCCTGCATGAACTGGTAATGCCGGTATGTCTGTATGACCGCTGCTGCATATATCCTGGTGGCCACCAGCATGGCTGCCTACAAGACTACGATTTTATTTAGGCAAAAGAGTAAAGTTCTACCCTTTGTACTGACCATGGGTATGTGTCCACCTGTAACATCTGATGTGTGTCCCGAAAGTGTCCCACTTTGGCCATTTGAAAAGGTGGCAAGCCTAACCTGGGGTTATCCCGGTGTGTACATGTTGTCCACTGCTGTGCACACTTTGTCCACAGTCGCTGGTATGCTGCGCTGCTTAGCATTACATAACCAACTTTCACCACTCTCTGCCTGATGGACAGGTATCTTTACCTACACACACCGTTCACATACTGTACAGATTAGTCATACGTATCATGCGTTACACAACAGTACATCTCCTGGGTTCGACATACCTTTCCGCCTTTGGTTCTGTATTCGTCAGTACTTGCTTGCTACTCCTTTTGTATTCGCTATTTGTTCGGTATGAACATACGGTTTGAATATCCAGGGAGTCTTCCTTATATTCGTCGTCACCTGAGGCATGTGGGTTCATCACGCCAATAGCTGTTCCTCGGTGTGTACTTATGCGCATATCACTGGTGATCCCCCTCCATTCGTACGTTACGCGTCGGCACTGGGCCATGGTTCATTCCTCGTGTGGCCGTTGGTTATTTGCAATACCTTCGTGAGGATGGTATGTATTGTATCATGTTTGTGTGACTGCATCCGCTATGTGTGGTGTCAGGTACATTTCGCTGTGGTGTTAGCCGTGGATTGTGTGTGTTGGGTATGGTATTCTGTTCGACATGTGGGTCTCAGTGTCCTGGCGGCGTCTGTCGATGGCGTTGTGCATTCAGATGTGTAACATAGCTGTTATATTCCTGTACACAACGGATGCAAGGATGCATCAGCTGCTGCTAGTGTTTCCCACGCGGCTTGTTGTGGGTATGCCACTGTCATTGACTGCCTGTATGTTTTTACTACGGTTTTAGCTGTTATCCCTTTGATATGTGCGATGCGGGTACGGGGTGTGGGTCTTGCATTTATACATACAAGATATGCTTGTGTGTGTGCTCCATCCCTGCTTGGGGAGCTGCAGGTTACCTGTCTGTTGTTCTGGGAATGTTTGTTTTGTTGATGTCGTGTGGTGTCAGTATCGCCTGCATGTGTGCTTCCTGCACGTATTCCTCCTTCACATCGGTTATATATCTGCGGATGTTCGTCCGTGCCTACTATCCATTGGCATTTTGTCACTGATAGTTACGGTGATTGTGGTCCTATACTTGGGACGGCCTGTATGCTACACGTTGACTCCTATTCGTGTGCCGCTTGCTTACTTACTGGTCGTGGAACCCACAGCGGTTTTTACGGACCGTAAGTGTTCACGATCGGTGCCGGGTTAGCACAGTCGATTTTCACCGTACATGCCTGATGCTGTGTAACGCTGTCGACGTCCGTGTTGAGTCTACCTTATGAACGCCATACATACGGTCATGGTTTGTACATCGCCCTTTGCATCTCCTGTTGGCTATGGCCCTGTGGTACATTCTGGGACATTTCCGCTTTGCATCGTTTTACGTCGCCACGTGCATAGCCACTGAGGAGATGTCAGTACTACTTTGTGGGTACTGCTGTACATACGCCTATAGTTCCTGTACTGTATGCCTACGCATGTTATTACACTCCGCCTGTGACATGTCATCTACATACACATTTTACAGTGGCACACACATTACACACACACAGCGGAACACACGACAACCTCACCTCACACATACACATATTGCCGCCATGGCTCTCAACCTTCTATTTCCAAAATGAGGAACACACACATTAGTAATGTGGAACAAATGGGCATAATGTGGAACACATAGTAATGGCATAGTAACGACTTCAGCTATGTAGGTCATAGGATGATTAGGATATGCTGATTTACTTACAGTGAAGAACCTTTAATGAATTACTATGATTCATTTCTATTTACCAGGATGTCATTTAAATACATTCCTAACAATGGATGTTTGACAGACATTTTCAATGTGGAACTTTGTGGAACTGCGAGGGACATGAACTGTTTTACACCCCAAATGAGGTACGTTCCTCATAATGATGTACACTTCACTAGTATGCTTGCCGCTTTCGCACCGACGGTTGAACACAATACCTACGTTGGCCGCATCGCCGGCGGCGGCGTGTATCTCCGCACTCATATCCTATGGATATGACACGCACATATCCCGTTACTGTACCGTGGACTGGTGATCATCCCGACATGCGGATATGTATTGATGCAGGTTGACATTTCCATGGCTGGCATTACCTGCTCTGCCCACCCTCCCGGATGATCGGGTTGTCGGTCACTATGTTTACTATGTGGAGATTTCGCGTCTTACTTATCTGTGAACTTGCATCCCTGGGTTCCATATTACCCTGTTGTACTTTATATCTGTGTATGCGTACATATATTTCTACATGTGTACTGATATCTATTTCCGTATCTGTGTATGCACATAAGTACATATGTGGTCGACTTGCGCGATAGTGGCAGCATCATACGGCTATGCCGTGTGCTGTAGAACCAGCGTGCGGTGAGGTGTTGGCGTTCCATGCTCTGCTGGCTATTGGGTGTGCAGTGTTTGGGCGGTGCCTTTGTTGGAGTCACACATAGGTCTGGCCATACGGTACACATTACGGGCGGACATGTTTGTGTGGCGTCCATTTCACTGTGTGTGCAGGTAAGGAGGTGTCAGTCCATGGGGCCTACACTGTCAAAGTATGTGCTATGCGTTCCCTCTTTGCCAGGGCATAGGCATATTGGGTACGCCTCCGTCTACCTACTGGGGCTGGCACAGCGTGTTCATGGTGCTGAACGCCCTGTGCCTGTGCTTGCCTTGGCAGTTGTGGCGGGCTTGGTGGCCCTACACCATTATGTCCCTGCAGCAGCTGTTTCCGCAGAATCATATTGTGTAGCATACAACATACTATGAATATGTGGGCACATGTGCCTGGAGAGTACTGCAAGGCTCCACCGGATGTATCCAAGCAACCGTGCTTTCAAAATCCCAAACACACGCTCTATGATTATTCTGGTTTGTGCGTGTGCCTCATTATGGCGTTCTTGCATGTGTGTGTGCATTTCTGATGGGTGTCATCAGCCACGGCTCCAGTGCATAGCCAGCATCCCCCACAAGGTGACCTTGTGTGATGTCCCCCCTGGCGAATACCTGATACAGCTGTGAGGCATGCCAGATATGGGAGCCGTGGAAGCTTCCAGGGCTGCCAGCACACACATCCATGATAATGCCCTGCGCATTGCACACGACCTGGCAATTGATGGAGGGGTATCCCTTGCGGTTTATGTAGCGTGTACCCTGCTCCCTGGGCGGTGACTTGATTTCTATGTGCGTACAGTCGATCGCACCCAGTACCTCCGGGTATTGTGCCACACGGTGGAAGCGGCATATTGCTAGCCAACACCTCCTGAGATCTGGGCAAGTTTATATACTCATGGGCATGTCGTAACATGGCATCCAGGAACTGGTGTAGTACCCTAGATGCTGATGCCTGTGAGATACCCATTATATCCCCGGTTGGCCTTTGAAAGGTACCTGTAGCCAGTATTCGCAAGCTCACACATACCTTTGTGTCCACTGGGATGGGCTCCCCTCTGTTGTCTCTTGTTCTCAGGTGTGGCCGGCACAGCTCCACTATTTGCTGTAACGTGTCCCTGTCCACCCTGTAGTGCTCTACTATCTCCAGGTCTTGCAGCCCCTGGTAGGTCACCCTTGGTCTGAACACTCTCCTTCTCCTGTGAGGCCTACGGTAGTTGTCGGTACCGCCCTCCGCAACTCCGTCTGTCTCTGCCACATACCTATGCATCACGGCCACGGCGGCACCCACCATATACATATTAAAAGTGCCCCGTGTGTTTACACCCTACGGTGCGGCGTTTGGGAAATCGCGCTGTGTGTTGTGTGCATTCACACTTTATACTGTTGTGCTGTATACCCGGTGATGTCATTGGGTGTGTCTGTGCAGCCGTATACATGGATTATTTTCGGTGTTTTACGGTTGCAACTGCAACGGTATTGCCTTTAGTGTTGCATTACAGTTGCCTGCATTGGCTTAGCTTTGCATCTTACATTACTGCATCCTGCAGGCACATGGCATATGATGCATTTTATCTGCAGCCGCAGTTATGCTACCTCTGTACTTGGCTGTGCTATTTCAGTTCTTTGTTCTTTGCATTTCTACTACATCCCCTACTATCTTTGCATTCATATGCCTCCCCTTTCCCGTTATGCAGGAGTCTGCATACAGAGTTGTCGGCTGCCGCTTTGCCCTTCCTGGATTGATTGGTGTTGATTGCTCATTACGGCTCCAATTACACTGCTTCCGCATTTCCTCATATTCTCCGCATTACCTTCCTATATCCGTGGCTGTTGACGGGAGGCCGTCACATGACTGTGTTGGGGAACATAGTCATCCTCGTGCACATGCATCTGTGCGCATTATGTACTCTCAGCGATCTATTTCCTCACACGCCGGTCCTGCTGCTGTGATGTGCATTGTACAGCCCAGGTTTGCTGGCCTCCAATATGCTTCCTCCTACTGTGGCACACCCCTCTGCGATTGACATGTATCTCGTGTAGGCCACTCCTCGGTGTAGTACCGCTGCGCTGTTTGCTCCATCCTTACACCGGCGCCAGCTTTGCGATTCACTATTATCTGCCTCATTTGCATGGCATTGACTGCTAATACATGGTTACGGTGCCGAACACTGCCACCACTCCTTGACAACCCTTGCGCTGGGGTTGGGCTTTCCATACATACTATGGTGTGTGGTGGCTGTACAGCTGATGTGTATTATACAGCTCTTTTAGGACATTGTCATATTATTTCATTGCTTTGCACCTTCTGTACACATATCCGGGGGTTCTGCTGTGGTTTCTACGTACATGACATTTTTGTCATTATTTACAGTTTGTGCATGTTTTCTTTGGACATTCTCGGTGCCTTTCCCCTTTGGCATATTGCACCTGTATGATACCTGACGTTGACAGCCTTCCGTTACTCCTTGGTCATGTTTGGGTAAATGTAAACCGTTTTTTTCGGTTTACATTGCCGTGCCCTTACGCTACGCATGCCCCACTTCGTGAATCGCTATTTGCCTTCATTTGCATGGTGCAATACCGCACACAGTGTGATTAGCATACCTACGCCGGGGGTGGCGCAGGTCCGGCGCACGCCGGTAGTGCACGTGGGATTGCTTCATACCTGAATTGCTCGGTGGCCATATTTGGCTTTATAACGCCGACGCTATGCTGGCGCCTGGCGCAAGGTTCATGAATCCCGGGGATAATCTAAAATGGTTAAATGTGGGTGTTTAAATATTGTAGTTTTATTAATTATGGTCCATACATTTTAGTAGAGGGATTTAATCGAAAGTTAACTTGTCCACAAAAATATAGTTGCAATTCCAATATGGTAGTTTATTTGGCTACCTGTAGATCATGTCCTGCCATCTATGTAGGAAGAACAGTTCGGAGGTTGAGAGAGAATTTATGAACATCTGTATGATATCAATAAGGGCAGACAAAGCAACGCTCTGTATAAACATTGTGAAATTAGATTGGAACAGAAAGAGTTAATATTGCAACTACGTTTGAATGCTATGAAAAAACAGGATTAAATGATTCAGCATCATAACACAGTATACTTAAAGTTAGTCACAGTTGTGATGCTGCAGTCTTATACTTGATATTAATTGTTTAATGTATTTATTTTTAAGTATTTTAATATACTTTTTTACTTAGCATTTTTGTATTGTGTTAATATGTGTAAAGTCATTAATTGGTGTAGATTTTTGATTGGTTAGGGTACATATGAATTAAGTATTTATTCATACAAGTAATTAAGCTTAAACTCTGATGATGTCCAGTTGTGATAAGGATGAAAACACTAGTTTCATTAATATATGGCATTTTCATTAGAAGGTTGATTTTATCCCAGTATTGTATGGCCATAGTTTCCAAAGTAGATTTTTGTTTTTATTTCTTCAGACTCCTCATCTGCTGGACCTGCCTGTGGTCCTGGAAATTTCAGTCCTTGGCCTTGTTGTCCTTTCTAGAGCTGTTTCCTAACAATTACATTGTCGACACCTGAACACAGCGTTTGTAGCTTACTTGAAAAAATAGAACTGTAAACCAAATCACTGTAAGCACTCGTAAAAGGTCAGGAACCAAAATGCAACACCTCCGCAGTAAAGCACAATATATGCTCCAATAGTAGAATCAGACTCCAACTGCAAACGAGGTATAAGTCTCTCTTGAGACCAAGAAAATAAACTAAAACTGTTAAAACTTAAAACATTTATTTTCCATACAATGAGTTAAGCGCTTTCACTCGCACACCACGAGCTTCCTCAGAACAATTAAATTAACCTTCATTCATTTCTTAAATACACTATATTGGCGCCAAATACAAAATCCTTAAAGCTACAATGCTCTATAACTAAATTATAATACATAAAGATGACATTGCTTATAAAATTATCTCTCTTATATGTTTAAAAGTTTAAATGTTTAACATTAAGACATACATTTAAAATGTCATACTTTATGATGTACTTTGAAGTTATACTTCAACTTCTAATGTAGTGCTCCCCTTAAAATAAGTATGTGAACTATCTATGCTGACTGAGTTAACACATACCTAATGAATTATCTATGTGCTAACAAACTACATGTAAGCTATCATAATACGTGTAATTTCATGAATAATACTGATGCAAGTGTACATGTATTATGTATAGAAAGCAATAATTTGTAATTTAAAAAACATACAAAAACTGCAAAATGATTACGACTATTCCTCACTAACTTTTGACCATCAAAAGTGGCTTAACCGTGATGTAATCATTTATTCCAGGCCATGTCATTGCGTCTGTATGAATTTGCCACCAATATTCTTTATATGCCAACGTGTTTTTTGTATTACCCCCTCTGGGGTTAGGTCTAATTCTTTCTAAGATGGCAAATTTAAAAACATGTTCTATACCCGCAACATTGATATGTTTAAATAGGGCATTTTTCCCATCCTTAGTTCTAATACTATACATGTGCGAGTATATCCTTTTCCTAAATTGTCTTTCCGTCCTACCAATATAAAATGCTGGACAGACATTGCACTTAGCTAGATAGATAAGCATACTGGTTGAACAATTACCTTGTACAGGTCTAATTGTAGTTTTATTATAATTCTCTAAAGTAACTGTCCTATCATCACAAATGTGTTTGCATTGTCTACATGCCCCACATTTGCTAGTATGTTTCTCATTATTTGCTTCTCTTGTAGGACAATTCTCAAGTAAATATTTCAAATTCTTTCCCATCTTGTACACAAAATATGGTTTAGGACCCAATATTGTTTGTACTTCTTCATCCATTGTTATAATTTGCCAATTCTTTGTTAATATGTTCTTTACTTGGCTAGAAAAAGGTCCATACTGCACTATACAAGCTTTCTTATATGATGAGTCTTTCGTATTACCATCAATAGCCTCTGTACTTGGCATATCCTCACTACCTATGTATTTGCTACCTAAGAGGGGTATGTATTTATGTCCCCACTCTTTTAGGACGTATTTTCCTGTGTCTAACATCATATATTCGTCATAAAATAAATGTTTTAAGTTTTAACAGTTTTAGTTTATTTTCTTGGTCTCAAGAGAGACTTATACCTCGTTTGCAGTTAGAGTCTGATTCTACAATTTGGAGCATATATTGTGCTTTACTGCGGAGGTGCTGCATTTTGGTTCCTGACCTTTTACGAGTGCTTACAGTGATTTGGCTAACAATTACATGGTACAGATCAAGCATGTTGGCTGAGATGCCTGGGTCAAATTGCGGGGCACGACCAGACATATCTAGACATTGGAACCTTGATTCGAACAAGCTGAATACATACTCTATAATATTCCTAGTTTGAGTATGTGCATTGTTGTAGCCTTGCTCAGTGGGATTGTGTGGGTTTTTCATGGGGGGACATTTGACAAAGTACCAGTTCATAACCTGCACCCCAAACTAAATGCCTTGTGGAAAGTACACCCCCCTAAATGCCTTGTGGAAAGTCACCCCTAGCAATCCTTACATATAGGTTACAGGTGTGAAAGTCATGAAAACTACCAGGGTTACCTGCACACATTGTAGATGATCCCTTGGACCACCTAACAGTTGATAGAGTGATATACTTTCCTAGTGATGTACCTCCTTTCCTGTTCTCCAAGTGGAGCATTCATTTGTGTGCGTGTGTGTACAGTCTCTGGCCCCCAAAACTTCAGGATAGTTAGTGTGCTATGGCATAGAACTGTTGCATGGTTGTTGCTTTCTCTCCAGGTGGTACATAGAAACCAGATGCGATCCCAAACATGATGTAGCACTGCATTTAGAAATTGGTGTAATATTCTGGAGGCTGAGACCTGTGACACCCCCAATACAACTCCTTTGGCTCTCTGAAAACTGCCTGTAGCTATTGTATGTAGTGCTACACATACCTTGGTTTCCACTGGGATCGGTTCGTTAAGATTTCCCCAGAGTCTCAAGTGAGGGCAGCAGAGGTTACATGTTTCCTGTAAGGTATTTCTGTCAACCCTGTATCACTTTACAATTTCTGAATTGAGCAGTTGATGTCAAGTCAAATGTGGTTTGGCAGCATCACCTTGTTTTAAAGCCTGTTGCACATGCAGGTTAATGAGAGTGAAAAAATGTTAGGGATCACTGCTGCTAAGCGTGTTCATGGCTGTGATCCAAAGAGTATAATGAGGCCAAAGGAGAGCACCACATACACATGCACAGATTATATGATCCTGAATAGGTCAGCCACATTGAACTGCTTAATTAGCATGCATGTCAACTACCTTTGCTTTCTTGAGCATGTTATGCCACATACCCTTTTTTAAGGTGGGTGTGGTGTGCAGAGCTGTTTAATGAATACCAAACTGTGTGCTCACCACTGCACTACACTCACACATGCTTAACATGAACTCTGTCAGCATTCATGACTCCAGCCTATAGTCTCATGATATAGTCAATTCCAAGTGTCCCACTGCACTTGTGTAGTGACTATGAATACCACTCAATGTTTTCACAAACACGTTTCCCATTATCTATTTTAATGATTGAATTTTTCATGTCTTTACATTTTATAATACTTACCAGAAATATGAATTTTAAATAATTCTGCAACGTTAAGTTATATTTGAGATTTCCCTGTTCCAGCAAGAACATCTGGAGCCTTGGAAGTGATTTGTAAGAACCACCTTCAAATTATAATGAAATGAAAAACGTATGTCTGCCCAACACTGAAGGAGCAGCCCCAGCATTAAAACAGCTTATAGAATGGAGAGCTTGCCAGCAGCAGTCTGCCGGTGCCACTCATTCCTCACTCCCAAAAGCAAAAGCCTACATTTTGAGAAAATGTAGAATAGTCAGTGTTGAAAGTGACAGCAGAACTCAGGGAATCAAGTCCTTCAAAACACAACATAGCATCAGACAGGTCTTTGTTCAGGATTCAGCTAAAGATTTTACAGTCAGATTAAAGACAACAGTTCATGTGAAAACATCCATTATAACAGGTTCATAAGTGTGTACTAGGCTAATTGCCCTGGGGCCTTTATAAGCCTAGCCACAGGATTACCCTGGCATAGTGCCACCCAACCTTCGTTCCCAGTGCCTCTGTGGTGACCTGAATAGGTCAGCCATGTTGAACTGCTTAATTAGCATGCATGTCAACTACCTTTGCCTTCTTGTTATGCCACATACCCTTTTTTAAGGTGGGTGTGATGTGCAGAGCTGTTTAATGAATACCAAACGGTGTGCTCACATGTTCATAACCACAAGAGCCTTTTTAAGCCTAGCCATGCATCCCAAATCTCAGACAAGTTCTAGTATCCTTTATAGTTGTAAGCAGGGGCTTGGGAGATGAAACAATTACAAACAGGAGCCTGGGAAATGAACCATTTACATGCTTGCCTGTGTCCATTAGAGAAATAGATGTCAAGCCAGGGATGAATTTCCTGTTCCGCATCCAATTGTTCAAGCTACACTTGAATTGGGTTAGGGAGGAACTCTGCTTCACATGAATGGAGAGCCTGCTCCAGAGATGGGGTAGCCTCTGGGATACAAACCTCTCTCTCCAGCAGGTCCTATTTATATAACAGGCATGGTTTAAGTCTTTAGAAAGGGTAATTCTGGTGCTCTTTGTTTTGTGGATATGCAGGAGGTCATTCAGAGTGAGGTCTTACAATGCCTGTATGCCAGGCATATATCTACCCTCAACAGCCTATAGGAGACAGAATACATGGATAGGGCCTTGAGGTGGTCTACACAGGACATTTTACTTATGCCCTGTATTCTTTTAGTGAGGAACCTCTATGGGCATTCCATTTGATGAATATGCCTCATTAGGTGAATACTAAACAGGGCATTATACTCAATGGTAGGTCTGATGAATGCCGACTTTGTTTATAAGTTGTGCAACATAGAATTATTACTTCACTGCTGCAGACAAGTGATGGTCAGTGGCTAGATTACTGTCTAGGTGTGTTCCTGACTACTTGAACA